>NW_006160076.1:3137612-3208718 GCF_000334495.1 Tupaia belangeri chinensis | reverse complement strand
TTTTTGCTATAGGGCACGTGCGCTCGCCAGACAGAGAGAAACAGAAAGCGAGAAATCACCCCCCCCCCAGGGGGATGGCCATGCCGCAATCCCTTCTCTTCCATTCTCTCGGGATCTTGGGCACGCACGCACATGTTTCCGGCGTGAGTTTTAAGCCACCGCGTCCAGGACGTGAACCGCGGTCGACTACATGGGAGTCCAGCGACATAGCCATTATGCTAACTGCCGGTCCCTCTGCTTCTTGTTTTGCATGCTCAAGAAAATGAAATACTTAGGTGAAAATATGATAAAACATATATTAGGTTTATATACATTTGGATCACTTCAGACTGTTATAATTTTTGCTTTATCTACCAATTATAATTTCGGGGACTGGCAGGTGGCATAATGATTAAGACACTGAACTCCCATATGACCAACCAAGGTTTAAATCCTGGACTCAGAGCCTGAAATTCACACCGGTGCATGTGCACCCAAAATCCTGAGAGGAGAATTGAGAAGGGGATGTGGCATGGTCATTCCCACTGGGAGGGGGTATCTCACTTTTTCTCTCTGTTTCTCTGGTGAGCACAGCTGTCCTATAGTGAAAATCTCTCTCTAAAAAAGAGGGGACCAGCAGTTGGTGTAATGGCTATGTCACTGGACTCCCACGTAGTCAACCACGGTTTGAGTCCTGGACCCGGTGGCTTAAATTTACGCCAGGCACGTGTGTGTGCGTGCCCAAGATCCCGAGAGGAGAATGGAGGAGAAGGGATTGCGGCATGACCATCCCCCCTGGGGGGTGATTTCTCGCTTTCTGTCTCTCTGTCTCTCTCTGTCTGTCTGGCAAGTGCACGCGCCCTATAGCAAAAATCTCTCCAAAAAAAAAAAAAAAAGAAAAAGAAAAGTATATACATATATACATATATATGAATGTATATTATATATAATTGAAAAAGAATAATTTGTTGTATTTACCCACATTTTTCACTTTTTGCGTTGTCTTTTCTCTTTTCTAAAGTTTCATGATTCCTTCTTGTATTAATTATTTTTTATTCTAATTTCTGAAAGTAGAGTTAAGTTTTCTTGTTTACTTTGTGATCACAAGAAAATGCTTTCATCATCTCTTGTTTACTAAAGCAAAGCAAAACGCTTTTAAACAAACCATGAAAGTGAAATGTAAAAATACACTAAGAGTAACAGGACTCGAAACTGGAAAATGTTAATTATTCTTTTCCTGTTTTTCCCTTTACTGTCTTTGAAGACAAGTAGGAAAACCCTTTGATCGTCTGTGTTTTCCAATATGTGTTGTATTACTATTAGGTAAACACAAAGACAGAACCATAAAGTTCAAATCAAATGTTTCAGTCATGCTTGATTAGAAATAATATTTACATACTTAGTAGAAGAAAAGAGAAACAGTTTGTATTTTATCTTTCATCCTTTTATACTTGAATAACCTAGGGTAAATATAATAATGATACAAAAATATTTAGAAATAATATACAATTTTCTTGAAATTTTATATACTTCAAATTACTAGTCTTCATTTCTTGGGCCTAAAAATTTATATTATGATGTTTCTAAATATTGCTTATTCTTGTCATTTTGGGGAGGATTTTGTTTGTTTTTAGCGCCAGAGTGCATTGGCAAGAGAGAGAGAGCGACAGTGAACGCACTTCCTGATGGGACTTGTTTACACCACAATCCCTTTTCCTCCATTTGTCCAGTTCTCCTTCCTTTCAGGATCCTGTGCACACACGTGCACCTGGTGTGCTTTTCGAGCTACCATGGTTAGGACAAAACCTAGGTCAGTCTTGTGGGATTTGCTGTGTATGGGGTTGACCCATTTTTTTGTTGTTGCTGTTCTTTTACTTGAGCTATCAGTCTGTGATAAAAGTGTTTTAAAAATCTCCTATTTAAGATATGTCTTACAAAGTGCTCATGTCTAGACTATATGACAGGTCTTCAAAAAGTCCATAGAAGATGCATATTATGAAAGAACTATGCATGGGTTCAAAATGTTTTGCACTGAAATAAACTATACTTTCACTCCATTTTTCCATGTATGTTTTAAAGACCTCTCAATACAGTAATAACTCAGTTGAAAATGAATGAAAGACTTTAAAAGATACTTCACAAAAAAGAATAATCAAAGAATAAATGTACACGTGAAAAAGGGTGCAGCTTCATTTACTAAAATGAAAGTTGTAACCATGAATACCAGAATACAAATCAGAGTAGCTGAAATGAAAGTGTTAGGAAGGATGTGAAGCAGCTAGATTTCACCCACACTGTTGACGGGAATGTAAATATCTACAACAAAGAAAAATCACTTGACAGTATGTACTAAAGCTCAACATATGCATACACCCAGTAATTTCATGTGCATACATATACACCCAGTAATTTCACTTCTAAGAAAACCTCCTGACAGAAATGGATATGTAACTCTACCAAAAGACATGTATAAGAAGCTCTATCGGGAAGATGCCAAAACTGGAAACAACTCAAACACTGATCCATAGTAGAATGTAAACATAAATATTGGTATATTCACCCATACAAAGTATGCTACATGCAACAATTGGATATAGCTCCCAAACATAATGCTGAAGAAGAGAAGCTAGACACACAAGAGTGTTTTGTGTATTACTTCATTTATATGAAGCTGAAAAAGCAGGTGAAACTCTGCTATGTGTTAGAATTCATGATAATGTTTGTTCTTGGATTCTAATAACTGCAAAGAGAACAAAGGAGCTTCTGAATTGATTATGATCTGCATGGTAGGCACAGAGATTCAGTATACGGAAATTCACTGAGCTGTTCGCCTATGACTTCTTCACTCTTATATAGGTTGTTGTACATACAAAAATTACATTAACGATGAAACTTTACCACCAGTAGGAATTTATTATTGTCACACTAGAATTCTGCCAGTTTTACTATACATATTTCGAGCTACATTTGAGGTACAACTATACACACATACTCATGCTCTATCTCCTTTGTGTGTTTTTCATCCTATCCCTAGTAATGTGTCTTGTATTAACTTCTATTTTGTCTGATACTGAAATTATACCACCATTCTTCTTCTGGCTAACATCTACCTTGAATACATTTTTCTTTTCAATATTTCAGTGCCATTTTGTTTTAATTTATCTCTTACAAGCAGGATGTAGTTGAAGAGCTTTTTTTTTTATGTTTAATCTGACTTGATTTTGTGATACTCTGAATTTAATAGGTGAGTTAATCCATTTTCCGGGAGTATTTAATGTACTTCTCTTATGTTTGAAATCATTTTAATCTCTTCTTTCGTGTATTCATCTTAGCATTCATTGTCTTTCCCTTCTTGCCTTATTTTGGAACAATTAAGTTTTCTTTATTTTTTTCACTTTTACTCTGACGGTTTAAAGTTAAGGGTTATATATTGAAGATAAGTTTACTCTTAGTCTTTTCAGTTCCTTTGTAGTAAACAGTATTTTCCTCTAGTTATACCTCATATTTTCCATTTATCAGTGAATAAATGAAAACTTTTCTAATAAAGTTTATCTAGAAAAGAGACTGCAATACAAAATCAAAAAAAAAAAAAAAGAGGCTGGAGAACTATGAGTAAAGGTGGTTGTTCAGCTTGCTTACTGGTTGGGGTTATTCTTTGTTGACTACGTTGCTGACAAGAGATTCTCTCTCAGGATAATTCCTGGTTTCCAGTCTCCCTCCGGCTGATCACGCAGCCCACAGAACTGTCTACTATCACTGCCAGTAAGTTGCTGCAGCTGATGGACTTTCGCCCGTGCCTCTTCTCTCATCTCTATTAGACCTTCCCCTGTTATCTTTCTGTTATCTTTGACCAGTGTAAGCTCTTTCAGAACAACTTACATGTATCATAAAGCACACTCGCCTTCTCAGGGTCAGTGATGTTGCCATTTTCATCTGCTCATGCTGCTGGTGGGTTTGACGGCATACCCGAGCATCTGACTCACCGATGCTTATTTTTCAGACCAATTCATTCTCCCCCCTCCATTTTTTTATAACCTTTGCTTTACAGTTCTTGGTTTACTACATCCTATTTTTTTCATTTTTACTGTTATGCCAAGGTGGGGATTTATTTTGGGGTATTTTTTTTAATGGAAGTATGATACGTGTACAGGGCTGAGCACAATTTTTAAGTATATAATTCTAAATGTTTTATGAATTAAATACGTGTGTGATGATACTCAGATGAAGATATAAAATATTGCCAACATTATCCCATTATTCCCTTATTTCCACTACCAGTCATTTCCCTTGGGCAAGAGCAACTTTTCTTTCATCACTTGAATTTTATCTGGTTTTAAAATTTCATATAAATGAATCCCTAAAGTGTCTGGCTCCCTTGGCTTAGCATACCTGTGAGACTGATCCATTCTGTTGCATAAACTAACTAATTTTTTTTTTAGTGCTCATAGAATTCCATTGTAAAATACATCACAGTTAATTTATCCATTTTACTGTTGATTGATATTTGGATTGTTTCCAATTTGGGCTATTAGGAGAAAAAAATCCTTCTATTAATATTCTTATAATGTCTTTTGGTAAACAGATGTGATATTTTCTGAATGTATGAAATGGGTGAAATTAAATTGCTATATCAAATGGCATTTGTTTGTTCAGCTTTAGGGGAAAGTGCTAAATGGCTCTCCAAAGTAGCTGTATAAATTTGTACTCTCTTTAGCAATATCTGAAAGCTCTAATTTTATTTTTTTCTTTTGGATACTTAGTATTATCATTTTGTTTACTTTAGCCATCCTAGTGGGCATCTCAAAAGTTTTATGTGCATTTTTCTGCATATAAACAAAACAAACATGAACAAAATGTTGAATAAATTTCTAAATGCTTATTAGGTATTTGGAAAAAATCTATTATGAAGTGCCTACGCTAAATGTTTTCCCATTTGAAAATAGAGCTTTTTCTTAGTGATTTGAAGAAGGTCAATACAGATTTTGCATAGAAATCCTTTGTCAGATACGTGTATTCAAATGTTTTCTATCTCCTTGTATCTTATTTTCTCAGACTGCTCTCCCTTGTTATTCTCTGAAACAGCAAAGAAAGATAATTTCATTCTAAATCAAAAATACTTGTCCTGGGAGGGAATTTCCTACATAATCAGGACAATTTTTTTTATTGGTTAGTTCCACAGATTCTAAGAAAACCTCACAATGAGACAGAATTTACATTTTGAGAGGGGTGAGTTCCCTGCTGTAGTTTTGTCTCTGATAGAGATATTATTTGTTAGTTCCACTTAATCCCTAGGATTTTTTAAAAATGAATTATTTTACTTATTTATGTATTTTAATTTGACCAGAGAGGGATAGAGTGTGCATGCGTGTGTGTGTGTGTATGTGTGTGTGCATGTGCATGTGAGAGCGAGAGCGAGAGAGAGAGAGAGAAAGAGAGTGAGAAAGCAAGCCATCAGATCCCGGACTCCAACCATGGTCCACCCTGTGAAAGTCCAGTGCCCCTAACTACCATGCCACCTGCCGGCCCCTAATCCCTGGACTTTTTAGTCAGGATTGACTCCTAGGACAAAACATACACTGGCCATCAGTCTGATACCTTAAATTGAAGTATGACCAACAATGCACACATTTAGGTTGGTTTCTCTTTTAAAATTTAGTAAATAAATTGTAATAGCTTTTTAGACAGATGAGAAGTAAAACAGGAGCATTAGCAGAGTCTGGGTTCAAATTCTGCATCTACTACTCACTAGTCAATTCAATGTGGTAAACGATCCTAATTTCTCAGTTCTCTTATAATGCTGACCTCCCTAGGGATGCTGAGTACTAAGTAAGACCTAGGATGGAAAGCATGTGGCTTAGCATCAGTCCACAGTTATTCAACAGCCATTATAAGCAGAAGGAGAATAAGTAGGATCAGGTCCCCCCTTATACTTTCAGCATATAGGTCACAGGCACTCATCCATGATATATATGAAAGGACTTCAAAAAGTTTGTGGAAAATAAAATTTTAAAAAAATTGGGGGGTGTGAAGAATTTTTGAAATCCATGCTTTATTTATTTTTAAAAAGAATATGTATTTTCAGGACAAGCAGTTAGCGTAATGGCTATGTCGCTGAACTCCCATGTAGTCCAATGCGATTCGAATCCCGGACCCGGTGGCTTAAACTCACGCCGGGCGTGTGTGCCTGTGTGCCCAAGATCCTGAGAGGAGAATGGAGGAGAAGGGATTGCAGCATGGACATCCCTCCTGGGAAGTAATTTCTTGCTTTCTATCTCTCCTGTCTCTCTCTGTCTTTCTGGCGAGCGCACATGTCTTATAGCAAAAACCTCTCCAAAAAAAATAATAATAATAATAATAATGTGCATTTTCCATGAACATTTGAAGATGTTTGTAGTTTGTAATCTCCTCTCAAGGCGCTGCACCCAAAGTTTAGAGGAGACATTGATTCAGAGCCCATTAAGCACCCCAAAGGTTAAAAGCTGACATGTTGACACCGTGCAGTGTTAGAACCTCTCTCCTGGAGCTCAAGTTCACATTCTGGGCTGAATCTAGTAACTTCTATAGTTTACTGTGAAATCTTTAAACTATTATTTGTCACTCAATTCATAATTGAATGGAGATTGTGTTGTACAATATGACAGATGTTTTTCACAGGCTTTTTAAAAAAATTTTCCCTAAGTCAAGTACAAGGCATGTGACAACCTAGAAAAATATGATGCAACATCCCCACCTATTGGTAGCTCTAAACATTGACATTACTGAATTAAAGTAACTGAATATTTGTGGTTTTAAAGATATGATAGGCTACTGGTACTGATAGTGACTAATGTGCATTGAGCATTTACTAGGTGTTAGAGACCTGTTAAAGAGCTTTATGATGTGGCAAATTAAAAATAAGCTCAATGTTTTGGGTTGAGTCCATCTGAACTGACTAAGGCAGAAATAATTTCCAACCTTATCATTTACCAAGAGAACAAATCATTTACTCGATATAAAGCAGGATCTTGGCTAATGATACCTTAGGTCTAGAGGATGGTAACAGCCTCCTAAATTACCTCTGCCTCCAGTTTTTCTCTAAGAGAGTCTATTCTGCACTTTAACATTCAGTTTCTCATGGTGAGAAAAACAGAGAAATAAAATAAGTTTCTGAATAGACTTTTATTTTACTTCTCCCATGAGAGAGAGGGAGATAGAGTTATAGGCACTCCCGACAGTCTTCATGGTGCAATCTACCCCAACCTCAGTCAGCCGAGAGCACAGGTAGCACGGACCTGTTATGTGCGGAGAGTCCTTCAGGAGCAAACCTGGCTCCTTTTCCGTGTGGTGTCAGCATGGTGGAGCTTCGCATTACCACTGCTCTGCTGTGCTGGCCTGAATAATCTTTTTTTGTTGTTTGCCAGAGAGCATGTGCACTTGCCAGAGAGAAAGACAGAAAGAGAAATTTCCTGTTTCCTCTTTTATCCTTGATATTAGTAATTTAACACTTGATGTTAGTAGCTTTTAAAAAATCGTTTTTGACAGTTTATAAATTTTATGTCATAAAACAACCAACTCTAATTATCTTTTGATATTTGTTTGTTATTGAAATGGTTTTTTTTCCGTCTTTTTTTCCCCTTCTACGTACTTGGTTTTAATCTGCTTTTCTTTTGCTAATTTTCTAAAATGGGAACTTGGATCACTGATTTTAAACATCATTTTCTTTACTACTATAGTTCCCTAAAATGATAAATTTTCCTTTTAGTACTATTTTAGCTTAATATCACAGATTTTAATCAAAATAAAATTTTGATATGTATGTTTTTATTACTATTCAGTTAAAAATATTTTTGGTCTTACGATTTCTTTCTTTTGGCTCATATGTTACTTAAGAGTGTGTAATCTAACTTAAAACTATGTGAAGTTATTCAGAATATCTTACTTCTTTTCATTTCAAATTTAATTCCTTTGAGTGAACATGCATACAGCAGTAACAGTCTTTGAAAATATACCGTGTTTTTGGCTTTTGTTTTTGGTTACCAGAGTACGTGTGTGCACAGTGCACATGTGAGAGAGAGAGAGAAAGCACCAATGGAGTATGGTCATGCCATAATATCTTCTGTATTTCTCTGTCCTGTAAGAATTTTGGGCACATGTGCACATGTATCCACCATGTTTTTCAAGCCACCAGGCCAAAAGTTGAAATGCAGTTGGCTATCTTTGATCCAGCTCCCCTTAACAAATAGGCTATGAGCCACGCCTGATATTTGTTTCTTTTTCCTTTTTTGTATAAAGGTTCTTCTCATAGGTTGCATGTGCTCACCAGAGAGGAGAAAGACAGAGAGAGACAGTGAGAGGGGAAGCAAGAAGTCATCCCCCTAGGAAGGATGGCCACACTGTAATCCCTTCTACTCCATTCTTTTCTTGGTATTTTGGGCACCCAGGCACACATGCCAGGTGTGATTTTCAAGCTGAAAAGTCTGGACTCGAACTGTAGTCAGCCATGTGAGAGTCCAGTGCCCTAATCCCTATATCACCTACTAGCCCCCAAGATTTGTTTTGTAATAGCTCAGTATACTAAGTGAATGTTCCACATGCACTTGAAAAGTATATGTATATAATTGCTAGGTCTAATGTTTGTAAGTATCATTTAGGTCAAGTTGCCTGATAGTTTTGTTCAAATCTTTTATATTCATAGTAATTTTCTGTCTACTTTTTCTACTAATTATTAATATTAAAATATAAATGCCTAAATCTCTACTCTGATTATGAATTTCCTGTTGTTCACTTTAGTTTTTGCTTAATGACTTTTGATGCTCTGTTATTAGGTGGATACATGTCAAGGTCTTAAAGAATTGATCCTTTTATCAATATGAAATGCCTTTATCTCTGATAATAGTCTTTGTTTTGAAGTCTCCTTTGTCTTATGCTAAACCACACCAACTTGCTTATGATGTGTGCTTGCGTGGTATATATTTTAGTATTTATTCTGATTGAGTTTTATAGAATTTCCTAAATTCGTGGAGTATTTTTGTTGGTATTAGAACACTCTTAGCTAATTTATTTTCAAATACTGCTTCTTCCTTTCTCTTGGATGATAATATTTCTTTATTTTTTTAAAATAATTATCTGTTCAATTTTATTTGTTATTATTTTAATTTAACCAGAGACACACACAGAGAGAGAGAGTGAGTGAGAGAGAGAAGGAGAAGGAAAGTGAGAAAACGAGTCACCAGGTCCAGGACTTGAACCACAATTGGCCATGTGGGAGTCCAGCTTCTTAAACACCATACCACCTGCTGGCCCCAAATGATAGTATTTCTAACTAACTCAATTCTCTAGATCTCTGTAAAGCTTCATTTTACGTGTCAACCTGACTGGACCACAGATGCATAGATAGTTTGTCAAACATCATCCTGAATGTGTCTGTAAGGGCATTTCTGGATGAGATTAAACTATGAATACAAAGACTTAGGAAAGTGGATTGCCCTTTCTAATGTGAGTTTTACTTAATCAGGGCATGGATGGAACAAAAACGCTGATCTTCAGAGAGTTAGAGCTCTCCTGCCTGACTACCTTGAGCTGAGACATTGTTTTTTCCCCCTGAGTACAGACTTGAACTGAAACATAAATGCTTTCTTGGTCTCAGGCCTACTGGCATTTTGAACTAGAGCTTTTATCATTGACTCTTCTGATTTTTCAGGCCTCTAGAATTGTGATAGATTTATACCACCATCTCACTTGTTTACCAGATCAGTGATTGTAGGTAAGTGAGACTTGTCAGTCTCCATAATGTATAAGCCAATTTCTTATTATTAATCTCTCTTTATACACACACACACACACACACACACATCTTATTGGTCTTGTCTCTCTGAAAAACCCTGACTAAATGAGTCTCTTAGTGTAACTTTTGTAATTTTATCCTTTTTGTTTATTGCTTACTGATTCAGATTGGATATTTTCTTTTAATTTACCCTCCAGTTCAATAATTCTTTATTCAGTGATGTTAAATTCCTAATTTCACTGATTGCATTTTTTAACTTTTAGAAGGTTCAGTTATTGCTTTTTTTTGTTGTTGTTATTGCTTCTTTAGAACCAAAGTTATCAATCTTGTCTTCTGTTTCCTTGAACACATGAGACAGTAATTTTAAAGCCGATGTCTTACAAGCTCTATTGTCTACATCTTCTGTGAATCTGCTTCTGTGACTTTGTTTTTTGTAAATTAACAACAAATATTTCTTGCATATGAGAGAGATAGAGAAGGTGAGAAAAAGAGAGTGAGAGAGAGCAAGCTACTCTTGACAGGGTTTCATCATGCCATGAGCCTTCCTTTAGCCTCCTAGCCAGCCATGATGAGAGATGTGCAGGTGTTTTTGGCATGTTCAGGTTGATCTGGGATCCAAACTCAGACCTCTCTTATGGCTCCAGCATTATACAGTGACACCCTATCATGTATGCCACTACAACTGGGCCTCTTGTGCTTTTCAAAATTACATTTTCTTATTTTCTTGTTGTATCTGGCTATTTTCTTGGAGAACCAGATATTGTATAAGAAGAAAATTTTATTTAAAAAATAACTGAGGCCTAGGATGATGTTTTCTTCCTCCAGAAGGGATTAAATGCCCTTTCTAGTAGTTAGATAAGAATAACAGCAATATAGATCACTTCATTCCGTTTCATAGATGAGAGTATTTGTAGTTGTCCTTCAGTGTCTTCCAGGGCCAGTCTATTTCCACTGTCCACAAGCCTGCCTCTTTATCAAAAACCTCTTTTGTCAATAGGTCCTGAACTCTAGTTTGTATTCACAGGAGTTTTGTGAGAACAGGAAAACTCTTCTTTTTTTTCTTTCTTTTTTTGGGGGGTAGGGAAGGATTTGCTATAGGGCGCATACACTCGCCAGTAAGACAGAGAGAGACAGAGAGACAGAAAGCGAGATGTCACCCCCCCCCAGAGGGGATGGCCACGTCGCAATCCCTTCTCCATTCTCCTCTCTGGATCTTGGGCACGCACGCACACATGCCTAGTGTGAGTTTAAGCCCCTGGGTCTGGGACTCGAACTGTGGTCGACTACCTGGGAGTCCAGCAACATAGCCATTACACCAACTGCTGGTCCCTGAATTTTCTATTTTCTTTTTTTGCTAAAGAGTACATGTACTCACAAGAGACAATAGGAGAAAGGGAGAAAGCATCCCCTAATGGGTCATGATTATGCCACATTTCCTTCTCTATTTCTTTATCCTGAAGAGATTTGGGGCATACATGCAATCACCTTTGCCGTGTTTTTCAAAACACCAGTGCTGGAATTCAAACCATAGTCAGCTGTGTGGGATCTGGCTCCCTTAAACACAAGACTACTGGTCCAACTCAGTCTATACATTCTCATGTAGAAAAGAAGAAACAGACCAGTGGCTATTCTTTGGATTGTTCTTTTTTCTTTTTTCTTATATTCATTTTCTTCCTTGGCAGTAGAGTCAACTGAATAATTAATCCTAAACAAGGTGAATAGTTGCTCTACTCATTAAAGTATATAAAAAAATCTTCACTTGAACTAAAATAATAATTGCAGTGTTTTGCTTAACAATGTAATATGCAAATGTTTACTAGAGCTATACTGTAGCTGAGGGATTATTCTTCTGGAAAGTTTTCAGTGTAAAGATCTGACATTCTGCAGGCTGGATCCATTCATTTTCTCCCATTTCTAGAGAATTAGAATAGATAATTGTTTAAAAGTTGAACTTCTAATAATGCTCTCAATAAGATATTTTCAATGTCTTTTCTTAGAATCTAGTATTTGTGTGGTGTCTGGGGTGCTGGACTCCCACATGGAACAGTGGTTCAAGTCCCCTACCTGCAGATTTGCTCTGTGTGTGTGTGTGTGTGTGTGTGTGTGTGTGTGTGTGTTTGAGTGTGTATATGTGTGTCTCTGATGTGCACACGTGCCCTGCAGCAAATTAAAAATAATAAATAAAATTAAATAATTGTTTTTCCTTTAGAGAGATTTTTAATATAGGGTGCCTGCACTTGCCGGACAGACAGAGAAACAGAAAGTGAGAAATCACCGTCCCCTCCATGAAGGATGGCCACACCACAATCCCTTCTTCTTCATTCTTTTCTCAGGACTTGGGGCACACATACACATACCACATCCAGTGTGAGTTTCAAACATCTGGTTACAGGATTCAAAGCATGGTCAACCATGTGGGAGTCTAGTGCCTTAACCTCTGGCCCATAAATAAATAATTCTTTAAAAAAATAAAATTTTCTTACTTTATAGCATTTTCCTGGGAATCATGTAGTTAAGCACTCTTATACTATGCTAGAAGCTATACAAGCTTTATAGAATTATTTTTTTAAAGTAGGTATTATTATCATGATTCTCATTTTGTAGAAGAAAAAAGTGAGGCTTAGGTTAAAACACATTTACAAACTCACACAGGTACTCTGTGGTCATTCTGGACTCTAATCCAGGTCTACCTGACACCAAACCCTGGCCCTTAACTTTTACTCCATACTACTTTCGCCCATGGTTTAGTAGTGTGTATACTTCATTTGAGTAGCACTAAATTATTTTTTTTCAGTAACCAAAAAGGCACCTTTTAAGTACATATTATTTACTTAAACATATTTATTTACTGATAAATATATTAACTGTTATAATTTTTCAAGGTTTCTGTTAAGTTTTAAGATGCTGGGATAATTGTTCTTATTGTTAAGGGCATGTATATTAATAGGAGTTCAGTTAGGAAAAACAGAACGTATGCTAGGCATCAAAGAAGAAATGTAACATAGGAAGCTAATTATAAAGATGTTGGAGAGTCAAAAAGTCAAACGGGATGGTGAAGCAACTTAGAGACAAGTAACAGCAGGAAGCCAGTGTTGTCTCCAGGGAGGAGGGAGAGAGGGAGAGGATAATACTGCAGAGCATACATCCATGCCAGTCAGTGGATGGTGGGCCCATGGAGAGACAGTTACCTGGCAGGACCTGGGTCCTGGGAGAAAATGTAGCCAGGAGCAGGCTAACTTGCTGAGGCAGAGAAGGTAAATATCTTGACTTCTCTTTTTCTCTCACCTGTTAATTCTCCCCTGAGCTGATACAAGTCAAGATTTATCCTGTATTCACATGCTCACTTTCTTATTAGTTTTTATTTTCTAGTTAGTATTTATTATACTCATTTTCATACGAGTATTTTACTCTTGGCTAATCTCATCATTTTATGCATTCTTCATCTCTTACTACCATGGTGCCTAATTCATATATTTAAGTTTGACAGGTTTTTAATGTGTGTAGTTGAATCAGTACATTATGCTGGATTGTCAGAAAAGTCATGGTGTATTTTTTGCATAGAAAATATGTTCATATTAGTGAATCCTGTTTAAAGATATAAACAGAATGATTTTTACTGAGAGTGACTTGTATCACTCTCAGTGGTATTTTTGTTTTTCACTTTGATTGGAGACAATGCCATCAGTATTTAGTGGGTGAGACAAGGCTGCTTGACAACCTCTAAGGATAGTTCCTGCTATGGTTTGACTGTGCCCCCACGGAATTCTTGTGTTGAAATTTGGCAGACTGGGGCTAGCAGATGGCATAGCAACTATGTTGCTGGACTTACACATGGCCAACCATGATTTGAGTCTCGGACCTGGTGGCTTGAAAATCATTCCAGGCAAATGTATGTGCATGCCTAAGATCCCAGGAGGAGAGTGGAGGAGAAGGGATTGTGGTATGGCCATCCCACCTGGAGGGTGATTTCTCACTTTACCTCTCACTGTCTGTCTCAAAAGCACATGCCTTAAGGTAAAAAAATAACCTCTTTTTTTAAAAAAAGAAATTTGGTAAGCCATTCTCATGGTGTTGAGAGTGTGAAACTTAATTCAGTTATGAAGTAAAGAGTTGGGACTGAACAGTGGGTCACTGGTAAAACACGATGCTCTGTGAGGTAAACCCACATAAGAAGTTCTGGGTTTGTGTTTGGAGACCTTCCTGAGTTCATGGACATGAATATGCCCATGATCCAGGCTAACTGAAGCTGGGTGTGGATTGTGGTATTGCGCTTCTGTCAGGGGTATTGTGTCCCTATGTCTCTCATTCACAGAAGAAAAAAATAAACTTTAAAAAGATGAGATTTTTGAAAAGTAATTAAAGTCTGATGTCATTAGGGTAGGGACCCATGATTGACTCCTGGAAACTTTGCAACAGATCCAGAAACAGAAATACATAAACTCTTGCCACATGATGCCCCACAGAACTCTGCAGAGTCCTCATCAAGAACACTCTCACTAGATGTGGCCCTTGACCAAGGACTTCTAAAACCATGAACTAAATAAACCTTTGTTCTTTATAAATTACCCAATCTGGCTCTCACTTGTTAACAACAAAAAAGCAGACTATGATAGCCCCATACATGCATTCTGCATGACTTTTAAATAGCTCACCATGTGTCAGGTAAATGAAATATCTGTGTATAATCCCATGAATTTAGAAGCCAATTTCACTTTATACATGAATACACAGAAATTTTTGGTGTGGTGACAATATATAATAATTTGTTTGTCTTTTTAAGGAATTCAGCCACCATTTAAATTCAGGAAAGTTTACATGAGAGGTCTTTTAAAAGTTAGTGAGGGAACCAGCACTTAGCATAATGGCTATGTCGCTGGACTCCCATGTAGTCGACCGCGGTTCGCGTCCCGGACCCGGTGGCTTAAAACTCACGCCAGGCACGTGTGTGTGCATGCCCAAGATCCCGAGAAGAGAATGGAGGAGAAGGGATTGCGGCATGACCATCCCCCTGGGGGGTGATTTCTCGCTTTCTGTCTCTATGTCTCTCTCTGTCTGGCGAGCGCACGCACCCTAAAGCGAAAACCTCTCCAAAAAAAAAAAAGTTAGTGAAAAAATGGTATTAAAGTTTATTTTGATGCAAAAATAAGTTGAAGTCTATCCATAATTTTTTCATCATACAATTTTCTATGAACTTTTTGAAGACCTCATCCATATTTTATTTTGTTCAAAACTTTAAGAAGGGTGGTTTACCTTTCACTCCCCAAAAGTATTAAGAGCAGATTAGATCATGCAGAAGATCTAATCTCAAATGTAGAAGACAGAATCTCTGGCCTAGAAAAATTAACTACAAAGACTCAGAAAGTAACCTAAAAAAATGAGAATAATATATGAGAAGTACTAGATACCATTAAACATTCAAACATCTGGATAATTAATGTCCCAGAAGTGAATAAACTAATAACAGCATTGATAATCTATTCCATGAAATCCTGGAAGAAAACTTGCCAAACCTAGAGTCATTCAAATATCCAGACCCAAGGAATACAATGACCCCATATAGAATCAACCCAAGAAGATCTTCTCCAAGACACATCTTAGCCATATTGACCAAAGACACAGACTAGATACTAAAATCGACAAGAGAGAAATGTCAGGTTATTGTGAAGGCTATCCCATTAGGCAAACAGCAGACCTCTCAACTGAAACAATGTGAGTAAGGAAAGAATGGGAAAATATATTCAAACTCTTGAGTGAAAAACAATTTCAACCAAGAATACTATATCCAGCAAGATTATCCTTCATTTGTGAAGAAAAGAAAAAAGCATTCTCAGACAACTAAACCCTGAAAGAATTTACCAACACCATACCGGCTCTCCAAGAAGTTCTGAATGGAGTACTATTCTTTGAAAACTAAAGACAGACACACAGAAATAAGAGTCCAGAAAACAACCAAGAAAATGGCCAACTTAATGGTAGGGACAAGTCTGGAGTTGAATGTTAACTTCCAGAATTTAAATGAAAAGATTGGACCACAACAGAAGAGAGATTAATTACATGAGACTGAACTAGTGAAATAGAATTTTATGACTTTTAACTAAAACATTACTGATTTTCTTCTATGCTTTGTTTTATAGATTTAATAATTTTTGTCTTCTTTTGAGTTAATAGGTTCATCTACCTATTATGTGAACAGAATCCTAACCTTTTTCCTGGCTTTAAGTCTTAAGCAAATTTTTCTTAACATTTTACAATTTTTATTTATTAAAGATAAAACTGCTCTTCTTGAAATTTGAGTTTAATGCCTAAAGTCAGATGTGTTCATAGATAAGTATATATCAGCTGAACTTGCTATTGAAAGTATTTAGATTAATTAAGATATTTTGTGAATCAATAGATATGGGAAAAGAAAAAGCATGGAAAGCAACTGTAGATACAAGAAACAGTGTGGGAGGAGGGTGGGAATTGGCAGAATGTGAGAAGTAGAACATCAAGGGGGAAAAAAAAGCAAAATATGTAAGAAATAAGAAATGGAAGATTATTTTCTGCCAATAACATGTATGGTAATATCCTTGATTAAGCCAATATACAGTGTATTCTGGATGGGAAATCTCATTTTGTGTGCTGTGATGATGTACAGTGAATGAATGTAAAATAAATACATTTAAAAGAAAAAAAAGGAGTTGTTTACCTTTCAGAAAAGCACATAACCAATTGCAATACCACTGATGTTTCTGAGTTGCCAAATAAAAATACCAGTATTAATATGCACATAATTTTTTTTTATTCGTGGTGAGTTCCTATTTAGGTGCAAACATCAGATCACTTAATAAAGAATTTTAATGTAGTCAGGTCTGAGTGTACGTTTATTCAAACGCATATGATTCAGTAGTAATGATTTTTATTTAGTTTGGTTTAATTCAAGCAAGTGTACTACATTGATTAAAAATGCGATACCAAGACCAGCAGATGGCATAATGGTTATGTTGCTGGACTCCCATGTAACTGACTGTGGTTCAATTCTTAGACCCAGTGACTTAAAACTCACTCTGGGTATGTGTGCATGCATGCCCAAAATCCCAAGAGGAGACTGGAGGAGAAATGATTGAGGTGGGCCACCTATACTGGGAAGTGATTTCTCGCTTTCTGTCTCTCTCTGTCTTTCCAGAGAGCACACACATGTGCCCTACAGGAAAAAAAAAAAAAGAAAGAAAGAAAAGAAAAGAAAAGAAAAAGTGTTCCTATGAAGTTCTTTTTTTATAAAGTAAAGAGAGTCATATAAACGGTTGTTAGAAGAGGGTGTAGGAATGTGGATTGATGGGGCTGAGACCTGTGGTCTAAACAATATGAGACATAGGATTGACCCCTTTATTGGGCGGGGTGGTCTAACAAGCTTGGAATTGTATTGGTTACAAATCTGATTTGAACATCATGTATTATGCATATATGCTGAAAATCAATACCGCACACTATGGAGATATACAATGATAGAATTTAATTAGTAATAATAAAAATGAATAAGTTAAAACATCTATTTGAAGAAGGAGTTTTGTTTTGTTTCCCAGGTTTTTGCCTATAGTACGGGTTCTTGCTAGAGAGAGACAGAGAGGAAAAGTGAGAAATCACCCATTAGAAAGAATGGCCACACCGCAATCCCTTCTCCTCCACTTTCTCTTGGGATTTTGGGCACACACACATGTGCCCATTGTGAATTTCAAGCCACCAGGTCCAAGACTTAACCATGATCAGCCATGTGTCAGTTCAGTGTCTTAACCACCACTCCACCTACTGGTTCCTTGAAGAAATAGCTTTTTAAAAAATAAAAATGTAATAAGAGAACGTGAAACTTTAATTCAAACAAGACTGAGTTTAATCCTGGTCCTCATTTGCTAACCATGAGAACCTGGACACGTTTCTTAAATGTATGGAGTCTCAGTTTCTTTATTTGTAAAAAGGTCATGTTTACACCTTCCCCAGAGAATTGGTAGGACAAAATAACATAGACTATAAAGACCTTAGCATCATTTAAGCACATAACTATTTGGTGTACCATGAGTTAAAACCCAGCAAGTCTGTTAATTTCTATAATGAATATTGAATCTTGATTATGAGCAAAATGTTATAAACTATTAATGATATGGATATTAATATATATTTTGCATTTCTTCTTTTATTCCTGATGAACTCACATCTCTAATTAGTTCAGTCATAGGATTCAGTGTGCTATTATTCCACCATGTACTTTTGCCAATTATTCCAAGAACAACTCCTTTCTATGTGTCTCAGTTATTTCCTCTGAGTCTTCAATTCGCATTCAAATATATCAGGCATTTAATTTTTTTTCCATTTCTTTTCTCTCATTCTCCATACTCTCATTAGCATTTCTTGTTTCCCTGATGGACCTCACCTTTGTGCACAAGTGAATGTAAATTTTCAGTTCTCTTTGGATGTCATGAATCCATTGTGCAGAGAAGGTGGTTTTGTTGGATCAGATGAGGCATCCTGCTTCCTCAGCAAGCCTGACCATGCTTCTCATTGCAAGCAAAAACTGCATCCCTGACCAGGCTAGAACTTTACTTCTTGCAAGTTTTCTACAAAGCTCTTCATACTGGGAATGCTCCAAGCCTGCTGCTCACTGAGCACATCTTTCTATTCTCTGATGCAATGAATCTTAAAAGATGTAAATGTTGGTCAGGAGATGGCGCAGCAGTAAAACTCGATCCTCTACAAGGCTTACCCCTGAGAAGGTTCTGGATTTGCACCCAAAGATTTCCTGAAGTATTTCTATGTTACTGGCCAGCTGTGGCTGAGGGTAGATTGTGGTGTCAAGGCCCTGCTGGGGGTGCTGCCTCTCTATCTCCCTCTGTCTCTCTAGTTCATGAAAGAAATAAGAAATAAACTTTAAAAAATATATGGGGAGACCATGAATTTGAAAATGTTGTCTTACAATATTAGCTTTCAATTAAAACTCAGAGTTTCATTATTTATGGACATACATTCAAGTTTCCACAGTTTTTATGAGTACCATTTATTCTGGCTTAAGCTGTTAAGGTCATTCATATCAAAATGGATGAGGAAATAACGAATTCTAACATATGGCCAGTGTTGACACGATGGAGTTACTTTTTCTCTCTTTAGGCTTGTAACTGGAACAGAGTCAGAACAGAAATCATCCTTATTATGACCCTGGCTCTACTAAAATACTTATTTTCACTTTAATCACTTCCTGTCTGAACTATTGCAATTTCCTTCTTTTAATGGTCTTTCTCAAGCCTCTTATTTATAACACTAAGTGAATGCTGAAGGCAGCTGGCCACCCATAGAGTATTTAATGGAAACTTGTCATAAGAGAATTTTCCATTAGTTTAATTTTTCTTATACAATCAGCCAGTACGTCATGTAATGACCTTGATAATTTACCGACTATCTCTGGAAGGACCAGTTGACTTTTATATCTCTTATGTATTCCTTCAAAATTGACTCATAGTAATAAGCAGATAATCAACCCTGCTTTTTATGTGATTTAAATTTTAATAGCTAAGCTTGAAGGATGAGGTGATTATTTACTCACTTTATAAAATTGAGGCCTAGTTCACATTTACTGCAAGTTTGAGAGTAGACTTAATATACACTTTGGTTTTACATTTTATGTTATATTGCCCTACTTGTCAGTGATTAATGTTTCTGAAAATGTGAGCAAATAGAAATTGCAAATAGATCAACCCAAAATGTGTGATCCTATGTAATTATTTATTTTCCATGTTAGTGTAAATGTTATTATAGCTTACTTTTAGTTTTGTGTGCCATTTAATTTTTTTAAAAGTTGATATAAAATTTTCAAAGATATATTTCCTGATTTATTTTGCAATATTTTGATTCATCCAATTAATGTTAAAAGATATTTTGGTAAAATTCAACATATTTTGAGTTATATATGGAAACCTACATTTTAAATGCTAACAAAAAAGAATATTTTATTTAAGCGAATCTGATGTTACAAGTTAATGTCAATATGGTATTTTAACTTCTCTGTTTCTAATTGACTCACCTTTTTTTTAAAACTTGGAATGCATGTTTGTTTTTTAAGATGCAAACTTAATCAGTAAATAGTTATCAGCTAAGAATAAATAAAAATGGATTCTATTTATAATTTTTCTATGTATTATATTTTTCTTATTTTCTTTTTATCTCTCTTATGTGGTGGAAAAAATCAGAATTCTCTTGAAATTTTCATGAGCTCATAGATTGCTAACTGAAAAGAAGTAAGGTGAGCTGAACATATTCTCTCTTTTTTTAGTTTCTTTAATAAGTGTGAGAGAGACTGAAATATAGTTCCTCTGATAGGACCTTTCAGTCTCAGCCAGCCTGGATCACGACTACGCATGCCGAGTGTAGTCAGGAAGGTCTCCAGATGCGAACCAGCATCCTTCCCACATAGGTCTGCCTTGCAGAGCAATGTGTTTCATTGCTGTACCACTTTTTAGTCCTTGCAAATGCTTTCTGATACAATAATCATTAAATCATTTATTCCATTTAAATGTAAATAGAATATAGTAACTAAGGAAATATTCCACCTGCAAGGTCATATCCATTTTTAAAAACTTTTGCCTGAGGGCATGTGCACATGCCAAAGAGAGAGGAGAGAGAGAGAGGAGAGAGAAAGAGAGAATGATAAAAATACACTTCAGGAGGAATGGTCACACTACAATTCCTTCTCTTCCATTTCTCTCCCTTTGTGGGATTTTGAGGATGCACACACATCCACCAGGTGTGCTTTTCAAGCCACCTCAAATCACACAGTTGACCATGTGGAATCTAGCCACCATAACTACCATGACACAGGCTGGGCCTGGTTATATCCGCTTAATAGTGTTGACTAATTAACTACGAAAATGGAGATACTGTTCCTTGTCCTTCTTCTAAAGGAACTGGAGAATGACCCAGAAACCTGCTGGTATTAATCTCCCTGTTTTACTGAGTACAGAAGGCAAAACTGGTGTTCAGGCATTGCTAAGAGCATATAGTTGATGAACACTAACACAGAGAGTGATAGGTGTTGCCTGGAACAGTATCTCAAAAGGATGTCCTCAAGGATATGACATTGATTACATCAGTCTCTTTGGCAGTGTCCAGAGTCTCTGCTTCTCTGTATCTGAGGGCAAAATCATTTTCTTATTCCAGTGTGCTGGATATAACATTACCATTTTCTATGTGCCACGATATAAAACATCAAGAAAGCACACTGAGGAGCACTGTTCACGTCCAAGACTCAGAGGCTTGAAAACCTTGGCAGAAGAGTGTGCGTGTGTTCTCCAAATCTTGAGGAGATGGGAGGATAAGGGATTTCAGAGTGGTCATCACTCTGAGGGGGTGCTTTCTCTCTTTCCCCCTTTTCTCTCCCTCTCTGTCTCTCTCCAGTGAGGTGCACACACACCCTATGACCAATTAGAAAATAAAATAAAATAGACCACCAATAAAAATATTCAAGAATTTATATTAGAAGAAAAGGAAAAAAGCACCACTGATTCTACTGAGTAACTGTGGTCACCATCTCATTTTAAAACCTGCCTGTCCTTCTCTCCTCCTCCCAACTTTTTCTCCCATACTGTCCTCCTGATGAGCCAGAGCTAATCGTATTCTTGCTACAGGTGATCCTTATTATGCCTAGATTGATGGCTTAGGCTTTACACATTCTCCTGTCCCACAGCTTCTAAGCTAATTTTTCTTTTTCTGATATGAGAAATTTATAAAGTGTGACACTATGTTGATAAAACAAATTTCATGTATTTATTCACTGACTTGGAGGTAGGAATCTGCATATTTCATAATGATTTCAAGTAATTCTGATGCAGTTGGTTAAAGTTCAAAAAGGACCATTCTAATCCTTGGGTTAGGTACCGCCAACCCTCTCTTTTCTTGACTTAACGTCTGATTACTCATTATGTTATTCTATTGTTATTTATCCTCTACTGGCACCCAAAGGCAACATGCTATGGAAAGGGTAGCATTTACTCAACTCTTCTGTTTGATAAATTGTCCAGTAAATTTGATGTATTTGACTCAAAACCTTTCAAACAGAGTGAAGAATGGGGAATAAATGAATTGTAAACACAGTCTTAAAACCACAGTCTGGAATTAATAGACGTGGTAATCCATTCCACTCAGTGATATGATACAAAACTAGTCATTTAAACAAAAGTAATCTTATGCAGTTTAAGGAAATTACATGTGTTCTGAAAAGAGTGATTTATTTCAATAGTGTATTTAAAAATCAGTGTATTTCATCTAAATTTCTAATGATTATCAGTGAAATTATGGTATATAGCAAGATGCCTAATCAGCATATGCTGAGCTTTAGTTTTATGAAATGCAAAAAAAAAAAAATTGAAAAGCTGAGAAAACAATGAAAGCCAAAATATTAAATGTTTCTGAAAACAGAATTCTAAGTAAAGATATCTTTTAAAATGTAGTTTACAACTGAGCAATGATAAGAGGCATACTGAGAAGGAAAATGGGCTTGAGGTCAGCTATTTATTATTTAAAAAAAGATAATTTTGTGATTAAATCATGTGTGCTACCTTAAGTTTTAGATTATTTAATTTCTTTTTTATTATCTATGGCAGTAGGTAAAATGTGACTAAAAATTCATACAATATAAGATATTAATTTCAATTATAATAAAATTGTTATGATAGGGACATTAGAACTGAAAAGCATCCTGGTTTTCCCACTTCTCCCAAATGAACACTGATGTGATAATATGCGGCATAATATCTTCATTTTGTAGACCACAATTTGTTTTGAAATTAAATGCTTGATAAATGACATATACTTTTACAAAAATGGATTATCTGAAGTAATAGACACTTCAGCCCCAAAGTTACTATAAAAACATGTAGTATCCATTAGTTTTTCCTGTGTTAAGCTGTATTTCATTTTAGATAAATTCTCTTTACAAACCAAATGATGTATAATGATTGAATGTCTAAAAAAATGAGAATAAAAATAATAATAATCTGAAAAAAATGGAAAGCTATTGGATGATGATGATGTGGATAGTAATGCCTTTGTCTTGACTAATATGCATAATAATCATGGTGGAAAAAGAAATATACTACACTGTAAAGATATATGTGATTCAATGTGACATATATAAAAAAAGATTATTCCAAATTTAAGTAACTTAAAGCAATAACCATTTAATAATGCACAGTGCTGAGTAAGCAAATGAGGCTGGCTCAGCTGGATTGGGCTTCGCCAAGGCTCTTCATGAGGCTGGAGTTGACTGGCCAGTCAGCGGGAGGATGGTTATTTTGGAATAGCTTTGCTCACATCATTCATATATCTGGCAGTTGATTCTGGCTAAAGGTTAATTCTGGATGCCAGGTGGAATAATAGGTTTGAGATGTCTCCAACAAGGTAGTCTGGGTTTAGCCATATGGTTGTTATGGTTGTAATACCAAGGTTTCCAGCTTCCACAAGAAAAATGAAGCCTCAATGCACAAATTCTTTTCACAAGTTTTTTTTAGCTTGTTTGTTTGCTAATAGCCAAGTTTATAATCAAGATAGGAGAAATTACCTTAGTGTGTGAATGAAGGATGCATGAATCATTGGGGGCTGATACATAACAACCTACCACAATTACCATGTGTGCATACTAAATTTGTTATTTAATCACTTCTTTCTTTTTTCTTTCTTCACTTATAATGCTTTATCCAAACCTTTGTCTCATCTGGTCTTCTTAACTTTCCTCTCTGACAATCCACTTGATTTGTTATGGACAGTTATAATAGAGTGTATATTTCTTAGTTGAAACAAGATCCTTTAGATCTGACTTCAACTCATTATCTTCTGACCTCAACTCATCCTCCAAACGGCTTGCAAATACTGACTTCTCCAACCATCCACGCTCTTTCTGCCTCTGTGCCTCTGCACATTCTATTCCTGTCTGGAATATAATCTCCTTATAAATCCATCTGTGAACGGATAGAAATCTTTCAAGACTAATTAAAGGTTACATGCTCTGTGCCTGCTGCCTGTCCTCCATGAACTCTGCCCCTGTGTTTTTAGAGCACTTTGTACATTGCCACCATGTGGTATTTATCACATTGCTTCATGTATTTATCTTATTTATAATATTGTGTTCAAATACATCTGCCTTTTCCACTATAGTAAGAGTTCTGAATGAGGAGTAATAATGTCTGATTTATTTTTGAATTGCCAGGTTATAATAAATGATTTGGGTTTGAATGGAGGAGAGAGTGGGGGGCTGCCACTATGTTCAACTCACTTCCATAAGCAAACATTTATTAGGTATCTACTGTGTGCCAGCTGCTGTTTAACACAACATTCAGTATTCAACTGATTTGCAACTTGGAATTTTGCCATTTACTATATGTACTTACTACCACACTATGTAAGACGCAGTTCACAAATACGCATTGGCAGTACATGACTTACTTTTGTACACTGACAAATCAATTTTTCTCTTTCATTATTGCAAACATACAATTAACTTTATATTAATTTAAAAGAGGTCATTAGATTATGTTTACTGGAAATGGAAAAAAAGGAAAATGGTTATTCGTATGGAAAGGACAAGGAATATTAGAAACACTGATTGTTATTGTTTGACAATGTAACTTTCTTTTTTAAGAGAGATTTTTGCTATAGGCACATGCGCTCTCCAGAAAGACAGACAGAGAGACAGAAAGCAAGAGATCACCCCCTAGGAGGAATGGCCATGCCACAATCCATTCTCCTCCATTCTCCTCTTGAAATTTTGGGCATACATGCACATGCACCCAGCATGAGTTTTAAGTCTCCAGGTCTGGGAAGTTTGTCCAAATTTTGTATATTTTCCTCACAGTGAAGTCTTGGATTAAGTAGTGATTCTTACTAGTAAGAATATAGTAGATTCTTATGTTGTTTCTACATAACCTGTCTTTACCTATTTAAAATTTTTTAAGATAAAATCTAAACCACAAAATATGAATTATTTTAACCATTTTGAAGAGCATATTCAGTGATTTTTAGTATATTCAAAGTGTTATGCAACTTACACCACTATCTAATTCAAAACGTTTTGTTACCCTCTCCCCAAAAAAGTTCCATACCCGTTAAGAAATCATTTCCCATCATCTCTCCTTCCAGACCCTGGCAGCTCCATTAATTTACTTTCTTTCTCTATGGATTTGTTCATTCTGGACATTTCATATAAATGGAAGTATACAATATGTAAGCTTTTATATCTGACTTCTTTCACTTGCCATGTTTTCAAGTTTCACTTATATTGTAGTGTGTGTCAGTACTTCAGTGGCCTTTTTTTTTCAGTGCTAAATAGTATTTCCCGGGACAGATATGCCATATTGCATTTGTGAATTGAACTGTTGATGGGCTTTTGGGTTGTAACAATTTTACTCTTATACGTAGGGTTGCTTTGAACAGTTATATACACATTTTTGTGTGTGAACATCTATTTCAATTCTCTTGGATATTTAAATTTTTAAGGAACTGCCAAGCTATTTTCCACAGTGACTGGAGCATTTTACATTCTTATCAGCGATGTATAAATATCCCAATTTGTCTACAACCTCACCAAAATTTATTTTCTGTGTTTAATATCCCTTCTTTTTTAAAAAATTATAACCATCTCAATGGGTGAAAGTGGCATCTCATTATGATTTTGATGTGCATTTCCCTGATGACTAGTCATATTGAACATCTTATCTTTTCATGTCCTCATTAGATATCTGGAGTAATGTCTTGAGTCTTCATTTTTTTTTAAATTTGAGCACTAGATCCAGTGTATGATTCCAAAATCATTATTTTGTATATAGATATCCAGTAGTTTGCAACAATTGTTGAAATGGCTATTCTTTTTTTTTTTTTTTTAAGAGATATTTTTGGGCATGCGAACTCGCCAGTGAGATGGAGAGATAGAAGCAAGAAATCATCCCCCGGTGGGGATGGCCACACCACAATCCCTTCTCCTCCATTCTCCTCTCGGGATTTTAGGCATGCATGCACATGCACCTGGTGTGAGCTTAAGGCTGCCAGGCCTGGGCTTGAACAGCAGTTGGCCAGGTGAGAGTTGGGTGATGTAACCATTATACTATCTGCTGGTCCCAAGGCTATTCTTTTCATATTGAATGGCTTTAGCACCTTTTTTTAAAAAACGAATCTGTATTTGCTGCATATGTTTTGAAGTTCATAATAGATTCACTATCTGACCTTACTTTCAATTGAAAGCAGTGAAAACATGAAGCTTTTAAATAGAAGGCAGAATATGAACTATTTTCTGCATTTATAAAGTAATCTTGGTGAATAGAAAAACAATTAGGGGAGATGTAACCTTCCACAGAAGAAAATTTTATACTCTGTTATTACTCCACAACATAGTATTCTCAGAAATAATATCAAGCCAGGAGAAAGATGCTTCTCATACAGAATAAACAAGAGTAAATTTATTTCCTTATCTATGAGACTTAAAATAAATCTAGAGTTTCAAAATAAAAAGTTTAGGGCTGGCAGGTGGCGTGGTGGTTAAGAGTGCTGGACTCTCGCATGGCTGACCATGGTTCAAGTCCTGGATATGGGGGCTTGGTTTCTCACTTTCTCTCTCTGTCTCTCTCTCTCCCTCTCTGGTCAAATTAAAACATAAATAATTAAGTAAAGTCAAATAAAATAGTTCTTTAAAATATAAAAAATTTAGATGCCTTTTATTGAGGGATTATTCTGTTCCAGACACTGTATTAGGTACTTCTTCAGAAGTTTTCATTTAATTCTCACATCAACTCCATAATGTGATGTCTTATGTCAGCAGATCTTGTGAGTCAAACATTTTTCTACAGAAGTGACTTTAAGGAAGTGTTTTCTGGACAAACAGGTAAGGGAGTGGGAGTAACAACATAGAAAAAAGATGAAAATAAAAGAGGTGTGGGATTTTGGGCATAGTCTAGTGGAGTATGGCTTCAACCTAACCCACCAAGAAGCTCTGGGCTGCAAATTGTGCCTCAGATTAACCTACCAGAAAGTCAAGGAGTTGGGCTTTTCATGTCCTTAATCATCAGCCATTAGCTAAGGGCAACTCAGGAGATATGTAAATACCAAGGCACCTAGGTTTTCTCTGTCTATGGGTAATCATAGTCTGATAGTCAAGGTCCATTCCACCAAAGAGTCTCAGTTGCTCTCAAGTGGTGGTCTTGGGGATGGTTACCGGAAGCAAAAAGAGGCAGAAGCTGAAGGAGAGATGCTCAAAAAATATGAAAGGAACCCACGAGATCTAGTACGGGTAAATAGGTACTTTTCTTTTTTTTCAATTTAGAGAAAAAGAAACAGGCATGGAAGTTAAATATGTAGAGTCATGAAGAGAATGAATGCAGATGTATCTGACTCCAAATCCCTTTTCCTTTCTTTTTTAATGCCTCCAGTTATAAGGATACTGCTGTTTAGGAACGTCTGAGAGTCTCCTGTTTCAGAAATCATGTTTTTTCCTTAGCACAGAATCAACTTTTTCAGGTATCTTTTACTTGGGATCTGCCAAACTGTATTCAGAATTTTGTTCTTATATACATAAATATATTCAAGGCATTTTTTTCCCCCTGTGGGAAGACAGTTTATGGCTTACATACATTTTTAAAAAGAATATTTAAAAATATAGACTCTCATGAATCACTATTTTAAAATATCATTCTGCATATTTTCCTGACTAGGACCTTATGACTGGTTTAACACTATTCTCTACAACATTGGTCTCATGAGATCAAATTAATCTTTATAATTACAAATGACTATTTGGGATAATAACAATCTCCTGGCCTCCATTTGAGTGCTGGACTCTCGCATGGCTGACCATGGTTCAAGTCCTGGATATGGGGGCTTGGTTTCTCACTTTCTCTCTCTGTCTCTCTCTCTCCCTCTCTGGTCAAATTAAAACATAAATAATTAAGTAAAGTCAAATAAAATAGTTCTTTAAAATATAAAAAATTTAGATGCCTTTTATTGAGGGATTATTCTGTTCCAGACACTGTATTAGGTACTTCTTCAGAAGTTTTCATTTAATTCTCACATCAACTCCATAATGTGATGTCTTATGTCAGCAGATCTTGTGAGTCAAACATTTTTCTACAGAAGTGACTTTAAGGAAGTGTTTTCTGGACAAACAGGTAAGGGAGTGGGAGTAACAACATAGAAAAAAGATGAAAATAAAAGAGGTGTGGGATTTTGGGCATAGTCTAGTGGAGTATGGCTTCAACCTAACCCACCAAGAAGCTCTGGGCTGCAAATTGTGCCTCAGATTAACCTACCAGAAAGTCAAGGAGTTGGGCTTTTCATGTCCTTAATCATCAGCCATTAGCTAAGGGCAACTCAGGAGATATGTAAATACCAAGGCACCTAGGTTTTCTCTGTCTATGGGTAATCATAGTCTGATAGTCAAGGTCCATTCCACCAAAGAGTCTCAGTTGCTCTCAAGTGGTGGTCTTGGGGATGGTTACCGGAAGCAAAAAGAGGCAGAAGCTGAAGGAGAGATGCTCAAAAAATATGAAAGGAACCCACGAGATCTAGTACGGGTAAATAGGTACTTTTCTTTTTTTTCAATTTAGAGAAAAAGAAACAGGCATGGAAGTTAAATATGTAGAGTCATGAAGAGAATGAATGCAGATGTATCTGACTCCAAATCCCTTTTCCTTTCTTTTTTAATGCCTCCAGTTATAAGGATACTGCTGTTTAGGAACGTCTGAGAGTCTCCTGTTTCAGAAATCATGTTTTTTCCTTAGCACAGAATCAACTTTTTCAGGTATCTTTTACTTGGGATCTGCCAAACTGTATTCAGAATTTTGTTCTTATATACATAAATATATTCAAGGCATTTTTTTCCCCCTGTGGGAAGACAGTTTATGGCTTACATACATTTTTAAAAAGAATATTTAAAAATATAGACTCTCATGAATCACTATTTTAAAATATCATTCTGCATATTTTCCTGACTAGGACCTTATGACTGGTTTAACACTATTCTCTACAACATTGGTCTCATGAGATCAAATTAATCTTTATAATTACAAATGACTATTTGGGATAATAACAATCTCCTGGCCTCCATTTTCACTGCATTTTGTAAGTTTGACAAGGATTAACATTAAGTCTCTTCAAACATCTAGTATAATTCACCAGTATAGCCGTTTTGTCATTTTTTTATGGTAAAAGATTTTGATTATTAATCAAATCCCTTTACAAGCTCCAGATATTTTCAGACTCCCGTGTGTTAATAAAATGCAAACAGGCTTCATGCTATTTTGTTAGGGAGATAGATTTACTTAAAATGAAGGCAAAACGTTCACGAAGGATCTTAAATGATTTTGGTTTCTGTTTTCAAAGGTCAGTTCAGTTGGATAATTGTCAGATATTCATGTAATGTCTGTATGGTTTGCACACACACACACACACATACAAACACACACACAGGATATCAAGTGGTCAGTAGGAGTGGGGTCTGGGGAAGGACATTTGGAGGAGGGATATGGAGGCAGAGAACTGACGAGATGGGGGGGGTGTTGTTATCTGTTGAAGATATTTTGATCAACTGGTCTGGGGAGAAATGTTCACATATTGAAATGTTCACTTTGTAAGCTAAATAATGTGATTGAATGTATAAAAAAATTATATAAAAAAAGAAATTTCAGTGATTTTCTGTTTTGTCACATAATGGAGTTACTAGGATTCCCTTTACAGAATGAGTCTGAGGGTGTCTCTGTGAAGGGAAAAACATTCTAAACTCTAGAACTGGAGAGCTTAGTCCACTGAACAACACAGGTTCTGAGGCTCCCCATGGAGAAGGCTGGTATGCGAAGTTAGGGGGAGGGGTCGAGCCTCAGAGTTTTGGGGTGTGCGGATGGGAAGCCCTAGCCTGGATCCAACTGCTGGACACACTAGGTAGGAGAAAACTTTCGACAGAGAGGTTTTCAACAGTAAAAAACTTTCGACAGTAAGACACCTGCCTTACTCATCAGTGGTGCCAAGGGGGGAGGGGGTAAAAATTCACGTATAATTTTAGTGCTTAGGATGTCTTACCCAGACTGTATTATGATTCTCCATAATTTACCCTTCAGCTATCCACTACCTTGGGTTCTATTTTATTATTTTTTTTCTACATTTGATTTCCATGTAATGTAGTCTAATGTTTAAATCCGGGACCAGCAGATGGCATAATGGTTTCTGTCGTTGGACTTGAACTGCACTTAGAGTCCCACACTTGGAGGAATAAAACTCACTGTGGGAGCATGTGCATATATATCCAAAACCACAAGAGGAGAATGTAGGAGAAGAGGGTGCAGAGTGGCCCTTCCCCCTGGGGGGCATGATTTCTTGATTTCTGATTTCTGTCTCTCTCTGTCTCTCTGGCAAGTGCATACACCCTATAGCAAAAATCTCTTTCTAATATATATATATATATATAATATAATCCAGGTGATTTATCTCTGTAATGCTCCAAGAAAATAAGAACTTGTTGGTTGTGAAGAGGCAATGTGATCCAAGACACAAGGCCCGCTTCTCAATAGAGGAAGGAAGGAAGGGAAGACCTACTCTAAATCTCCACTGACTACTGCTAAAAGAGCACAGGTTCTCATTTTCACCACACGTGACTCTCTTATCACTTCGAATTGGAAAACGATTACTATTTCCTTTTTTGTTTGTTTGAACAAATGTCTATCACACCACCTCTAGATATGAGATGAGGAACCACCAGGGACATGTTTAAATGATAATATACCAAAACGGGACCGGGGCCAGATAAGGCGGCCCAGATGTCCCAGCCAGCAAGGTCGGCCGCTATGATGCGAAGGATGGGTCGTGGAGCCACTGAGAAGAGCCCTCACCTATCCCTCGGTCATTCTGGGAATCAGCCCAGCCCGTTCTGTGCCACGACCGAGGCGTACTCCCGAGTACTCCTGAGCGTGCACAGTCCAGGGTGCTCGCCCGATGCCTCCTTTGCGCCTCTTGAGAGTAGGGACCAAGAGAGTTGCGTCTGCTCTGCTGCGGGGGAGGAGTGGCGCTCACTCGAATCCTTCTGGGAGGCTTGAGTGTGAAATCTGTCCAGTGGCTCAGTGCAAGGAGACAGAATAAGAGAAAGGGGAGAAGCGATGGGAGAATGGGACTCCATGGCTCAGGGCGTGACGGTCGCAGGTGTGAGGAAGTGACTTTCGAATGGAGCATCTGCCGGGGCGGCCGACAGGTGGGGAAAGGCAGTCGCGCCTCGGGCCTCCTCCGCCCCGGGCGATCTGAGCAATCCCGGCGCTCCGCGTCCTTCGTGCGCTCCACCGGGGCTGTCTGGAGCCCGGGCCTCTCCCCCGCCTGGCGGCCCCAGGTCCCCAGCCCCGCCCCGTCCGGCCCCGCCCCGGCTCGGAGCTTGGCGGGGCGCCGGCTGAGTTGCGGGTGCGGAGGTCTGCGGTGGCCAGAGGGATGGCTAAGGTCCCGGAGCTGGAAGATACCTTCCTGCAGGCGCAGCCTTCGCCCCACCTTTCCCCCGAGGTCCAGGAGGAGTGCTGTGTGCAGCTCCTGGGCAAGGGCTTGCTCGCCTACCCCGAGGGAAGTGTGTACCTGGAGGGCGAAACGCCCGGAGGCCAGCCGGGCAGCGAGGAGAAAGGGCAGGACCCGGCGCTTCGGGTGGGAGTTAAGTCAGGTGAGTGCCCTGCCCCATCGGAGGTGTGACTGGGATGAGAATGTACTGGAAGGGCATCCAGTAATAAAACCAGGCACCTTGAACCTACGTAGAATGTCCAAACCCCTGTATCTCCGTAGGGAAATGCTGCCTACTAGATCGTTAGCTCTCAGGGCTTTTGCGGAGCCCTTCTGCTCCCCTTTCCCCAGTAGGCTGCCCCTTGGAAGCAAAGGCCCACTTAGAGGCTATTTAATACTGATTTAGTATTCCGTTTTTCTTTATCGTCTCATGAAACTGGCAATCAGAAATGCATTTAAGCAACGGTGACTTTTCCTCTGAGGAAGAGGACGCGGACGCTCACGACAGCAAAACCAGAGCCGCCGATCAACATCTCTCTCAGAAGAAAACTATCACTCAGATCATGAAGGATAAAAAGAAGCAGACCCAGCTCACGCTGCAGTGGTAAGCCTCGCTCACAGCGTCCGCTCTTGCACCTGTCGAAGTTTTAAAACCATTGTCTTCAGGATCAATTTGCTTCTCCCTCAAACTTTTTGGGGGAGTTTAAAAGACCAATTAGTGACTTAAAATCAGAATTTTTTTTCACTAGATATTTATTATAGACATAACCCATGTCTATAATAAAATTATCTGCTATACAAATAAAAACCATATTACTTTGTTCATTATTCACTAAAACTGTAATTTCTTCACATGTTAGCATTAATAACTACTTTAATAACCTGTCTCCTTAACATCCAAACAAGTCCTAATATATTTGCTATTTGGCAATTTTTGTGTTGATATAACACAAAAATCTAAAAAATAAATTTTATTTTTAGTCATTTAAAAATTAAATTGTAATTTGCATATTATAGTTTGTGATCATGTACTTGAGCCCTTTCAAATATTTTAAATATAACCCAAATACTCTCTAAAGTTATAGTTTAACTATTAGAGTTGATGTCATGATTACTAGTTAAAATTATACTAGAGCAGTAAATAATTGAGCTAATTACCGGGAATATTTAGGATACAACTAATTTCATTAGGATAATTAGGACAAAATGTTTTGATTTTAAATATATAATGGTTTGAATGATCACTCATTTTTTTCAGCTCAAATTGAGTTGAAACAACTTTGGGTTTTTATTTTATAAATATGCATTAAGTTTTTTCTTACAAATGCAATACCCCAAATTAACATTATACTTATGTCTAAGATTACTCAGTATATTGAAGACAAAGAAAATGCCTATAATATCAAATTAGCTAGATGAAAAGTAGGTAAAATATGCATGTCATTAAAAATAATTTTTAAAGAGTTAAATGTTTCTCATAATTTATGTATTTCAAAATTATAAAACAGTATCATTTTTGTTTGAGTTTTCCACATTCTCTCCTTAAAAAAAATAAGTGCTATACATTTTTAAAACTGAGTTATTTGTATTTTGAGAATTTTTCTTTAAGGTTATATATTATCTGGAGAGTGTTAAAATCAGCCAGTGAAGAAGCTGGCTAATTAATGCTGATGCTCATTATCAGCCATAGATTTTATTTTAGGTAGGCAAATCACTTTGTTTTGAAATACTAGATCTTACTACTTTTCAAGATTTTAAAAATGATTATATGTTGAAAAATATGTGCCCTCGTCAGGAACAGCTCCTTTAGCTTTTCTCTCATGCACACCAGGAGTAGGTTAAATCAGAAGTCTTCAAGGGTTTCACTTAAACTGAATGCGTGTTCCATACTGTGCTGTTCCAATATTATAATAATTATGATTTTACTATACATAAAATTGTATAAGTAAATCTTAGTCAGAAACTACTGACATGTTTAAAAGATGAGGAATATAATCTAGAAATTCTGATTTCTAACAGCTATAACACAAATACATATGTATTGCATTAATATAAGATATAAGTGGAATTACTCTAAAATTTAAAGTTTATATAATTACATATATTTATGATATGGAGGTGAAGTTGTATGTTATTTTTGGATGCATCTGGAGAGAATTACTTTATGTTTCCAGTGTACAGGATTTTTAGGTAATTACAGTACTGGTTACAGTAAAACATGTACAGGTAGAAATAGATGAGTATCATTTCATACTTAAGTGAAGTGAGTTTACTCTTAAGTATTTTGCGAATACATGCAATAACCTTCTTCCCTAATTATTCAGGATTCAGTCTTATTTTGTGAATGAAAATAAGAGTATAAGCATTTACTAACCTGAAGCCTGGTAGCCCTTTAGTATTGAGGATATTCTTTTAAAAACCCATCATCTTCAATTTCACCATTCATATTTATATATCACAGAACAAACCATGGTGAGTAGTGAGAATGTATATAGAAGAAAGATCTAATATTTGCAGTGTGGGCCAGGCAGGAGTGATTTTATGTTAGCCGTGATATTTTAACTGCACTAGCAGCTGTTCATTGAAGTTCTTGTCTTTCTAACATCAGTTCTATTGATCTTATTTTTAATAATATCAAGAATAAAGGAAGTCTGATCATTAATTCATCTATATAGAGTCTGTATTCAAACTATGCATTAAGTCGATGAAAAAGGAGAATGAAAAGAAAAAATTTTAAAAAAGCTTTGACCTAATTTTTGACTTTTCTTTTTTTTTAGGCTTGAAGAAAATTACATTGTATGTGAAGGAGTTTGCTTACCAAGGTGCATCCTTTATGCTCACTACTTAGATTTTTGCAGGAAAGAAAAATTGGAGCCAGCTTGTGCAGCTACCTTTGGAAAGGTAAAGAACTATATTGGCTATACCACTTGATGAGTAAAATGTTAGTCAGACAGTATGAAACAAATTTATCTGAGCAGGTTCTCTTAGAGAATATTAAGACATTTGTTTTCCAGGCATGAATGAAATCTTTTGAGATTTTGTTATGTGTTTATGCCTTGATTTTGAATATTAGAATCCTGGCTACCAGAAGATCTAATGTGAATTTAAAGCAAGCTCCATTTAAGCAGTAGCATTTTCCTTCAAAGAGGCATGAGTTAAATAGTATGTCGTATGAGACAGCCCTGTATCCTACTGGTTAAGGAAGCTGGATTCCACATGCCAGCTGTGGTTCAAATCCTAGCCCTGGTGATTTGAAAAACATGCTGGGTGCTTCCATGTCTGGGCCTCAAATCCTATCAGGGTGGAGAAATGGAGGAGAAGGGGATTGCAGTATGACCATGCCCCATTGGGGGTGCTCTCTCCTTCTCTATTTCTCTTTCTCTTTGGTGAGTACATCATCCTCTGGCAATTGAAAACAAAAACAAAAACAAAAAACAGTATGGTGTGGCATGTGTTGAGAAGAAAAACTAATGGAAGTAGCAAGTCTCTTGTTAATTAAGAGTCTCTTAATTAAAGGTTATCTCCAATTAATGGTTATCTCCATTTAGTGGTTATCCTTATAATTTAGCCAGTATAACAATATATTTTTTTAAAGAGCTTTTTGTCATAGGGTGTATTCACTTAACAGAGAGAGAGAGGGAGGGAGAGAGAGACAGAAACAGTTAAACAGAAAGTAAGAAATCATCCCCCAGAGGGGATGACCATGTCACAATCCCTTCTCCTCTATTCTCCTCCTGGGATTTTGGGCACACATGCACACATACCCAGTGTGATTTTCAGTCCACTGGGTCTAGGACTCAAACTGCAGTAGGTCATCTCCAGCAACATAACCTTTATGCCACCTCCAGGCATCGGTATATGAGTTTTTATTCTATCACCTAAGTAATTCTTGTAATTTTCCCCTGAATTCTGGGTATGTCTATACCACAACCTCCCAAGATTCTATGATAAGACTGTTAATTTTTCTCATTTAAAAGTACTCCTTTCGACCCAACCTGTGTGTTTAGGATGGAAATCTATAGAATGATGTTACTATACTATATGTTGTCATTTTGAGACTCAAGAAACAATAATTAGTCTCTTAGGAAAGCTTTGTTCTTTGAGATTCTTAAAATGCGTTGTCTGAGAACGTAGGATATTCCAGAAAAACTGTAGGAAGCTTGGGGCTCACATATTGTACCTCATATGAACTGAAAACCAAATTCTAACCTATAGAAGGACTCATTGTACAGAAAATAATGAATACTATGGTCTTAGCTTCTTTTTAAAAACTATTTTCAAAACCTGTCGGTTTACAGAGAGAGTGTGATATGGTAAATGGTAATCAACGGGTCTTGGATCTAGCTTAGACTATGACTAATTTATTGTGAGAACTTCTGAAAAGTACTTAATTTCTTCAAAACTCAGTTTACTCATCCTAAAGTTGAGGAGATTAGGTAAGACAATTTACTCTTTGGTGAGTACATCATCCTCTGGCAATTGAAAACAAAAACAAAAACAAAAAACAGTATGGTGTGGCATGTGTTGAGAAGAAAAACTAATGGAAGTAGCAAGTCTCTTGTTAATTAAGAGTCTCTTAATTAAAGGTTATCTCCAATTAATGGTTATCTCCATTTAGTGGTTATCCTTATAATTTAGCCAGTATAACAATATATTTTTTTAAAGAGCTTTTTGTCATAGGGTGTATTCACTTAACAGAGAGAGAGAGGGAGGGAGAGAGAGACAGAAACAGTTAAACAGAAAGTAAGAAATCATCCCCCAGAGGGGATGACCATGTCACAATCCCTTCTCCTCTATTCTCCTCCTGGGATTTTGGGCACACATGCACACATACCCAGTGTGATTTTCAGTCCACTGGGTCTAGGACTCAAACTGCAGTAGGTCATCTCCAGCAACATAACCTTTATGCCACCTCCAGGCATCGGTATATGAGTTTTTATTCTATCACCTAAGTAATTCTTGTAATTTTCCCCTGAATTCTGGGTATGTCTATACCACAACCTCCCAAGATTCTATGATAAGACTGTTAATTTTTCTCATTTAAAAGTACTCCTTTCGACCCAACCTGTGTGTTTAGGATGGAAATCTATAGAATGATGTTACTATACTATATGTTGTCATTTTGAGACTCAAGAAACAATAATTAGTCTCTTAGGAAAGCTTTGTTCTTTGAGATTCTTAAAATGCGTTGTCTGAGAACGTAGGATATTCCAGAAAAACTGTAGGAAGCTTGGGGCTCACATATTGTACCTCATATGAACTGAAAACCAAATTCTAACCTATAGAAGGACTCATTGTACAGAAAATAATGAATACTATGGTCTTAGCTTCTTTTTAAAAACTATTTTCAAAACCTGTCGGTTTACAGAGAGAGTGTGATATGGTAAATGGTAATCAACGGGTCTTGGATCTAGCTTAGACTATGACTAATTTATTGTGAGAACTTCTGAAAAGTACTTAATTTCTTCAAAACTCAGTTTACTCATCCTAAAGTTGAGGAGATTAGGTAAGACAATTTATAATGTCCATATTAGCATTTTGTGAGTCTACCTTATGACAGTAAATGAACTGTTTGAGGATCATGGAACACCTTGAGGATCTGATAAAAACTTTAGGCTCAGTCTCTAAGAAATTAAAACATAGACCCCTCTGAAGTTCATGTATGGATTTCCTAAGTTCCAAATTAAAACTCCTGATTTCTATAGATGACATTTAAAACTTTTAATCAGATCTTAATTTTAGCAAATTTGGAAAAAGGAACATACAGAAGAAAATTTTTATAGCACTGCCATGAAGATCTAGTAAAGGCAAAGGATGACTATTATGTCCTTTCAGAATTGGGGATGAATATTTAATTGTGAGTCAATCTCTAGATGGAATTATTATAAAGAAATCCAAATTTAACTCAGGATATAAATAAAGTAATCATTACTTTGTTCATAATGCTAAGCAAATGTAGATATTGGTATGAACTGACTTGGAAATTGAGAGACAGACACTAGAACAATTCTATCAAAAAGTATATCCCTGCTTCTACTGATGTATCATTTATCTCTGTGTCTAAGATTTTACTTTTCCTAGACTAAGTATTCATTTTCAATTCGTTCATTTACTTTCTCAAAGTAGTTAGTTATGAAGCATACACTTATAAAAACTAAAGTAACTGTCTTTTTGTTTAGACAATTCGCCAGAAATTTCCCCTCCTAACGACACGGCGGCTTGGAACAAGAGGCCATTCAAAGTAAGACACATCAATGAACACATACCAGATTCTGCCCTTGTACATGAGGATTGATACAGATGTAAAATAAGTATTGTGTTTCTCAGTGAATAGAACCAGACATTCTCTTCTTAATGAGGTAGACTTTCCAAACTATAAGAACTAAAAAGACAAAAAGTAGACCTTAAGATGGTGTTTAAAAAGCAAAGCATACACAGAAAAATCATAATCTATTATTCTTTTTGCTTAAATTACTTAAATAATCATTTTCATAATTTTAAAGTCATTACTGAAGGCATCAGTGTCATGAAAGAGGAATGCAAAATACTGTAGTGCCCAAGCAGAATCCACAACACTCCCAAAGAGCAAGGCCAAAGCCAGGTACCAAGTCAACAGTAAGCCCAAAGCTAGGAGAACAGGTCTTAGCATGGTTCAGGTGCTTCCCCCAATTTTCCTACTGGACAACAATTTTAAACTATCTCCTTTTCCCTCCTTGACAAATGACATGCACAAATGACCTTTTTGGTCATTTCTTAACATACATAGAAACATATAATAAGCTGTCACATAATCCCCCTCTTGGTATTCTTGTGTTTGTGGTGATCTCTGTAGAATTCTCAGTTAATAGATTCTGGGTCATCAGCTCTTTCTTCTGTCTTCTGTGTTTTTAGTTTCTCTTTTTCTTCAACTTATGAACATATCCAGATCTCAATTATGCTGGGGGAAAAAAAAAGGTCTTGAACCTGCTTCACAGTTGCTTTATTATTTCCTTTGCTGAGAGTAGCTCCCTACTCATTTCCCATACCACTGACCACATTCCTTTGTACTAGCCTATTTTTTAAACCTGGCTATATTCAGTGTCTCACTTACTATTCTTCATCCTTGGCTTCTCCCTAGCATTTGAACCTGTCCATAATGCTCCCTTAAAATAAATAAACACAGAGAATTTCCCTGACACTGTCTCTGTCACAGCACACCCACTCCTCTGCCACTCTTTTCCTAGTCTGTCCGCCGTTTCCTTCCACCCTGCTAGCCAGTTCAGTGCTCACTACTGAAAATGTAATGTGGTCACTTTCTTAACTCTAAAATTTCTAGTACGGCACTAGAAAATTCAAAAGGAACAGGTAAAATTAGTTTTAATAATGTTTTATTTAACCCAGCACATCCCAAAACAGTATTATTTCACTGGGTGATCAACACAAAAGTTGAGATATTTTTTTATTCTTTTTTTATACTACAATTTAAAAATCCATTGTTTTACATTTACAGCACATAACAATTCAGACTAGCCACATTTCAAGTGTGCTACACCCTCAGGTGCTGCATTCTTGACTAGCTCAGCAAAAGTCCCTTGACAGAAAAATGGATCCTACTTTGAATTCCCTTGCATTTGTCTCTCCTTATTACCACTTTCATAACCTGACCTTGACTTTATCTTTTTAGTTCATTTAATACAATTTTGTCAAATTGGCCTTCTAGAATTCAGATTCAATCTTATTTCTGCCATACTTGGAAACTTTCACTGGCTTGTAATTTTTATTACTAAAAGCAATCTTTTCTCACTTTGACATTCAAGGCCTATTCTGATTTAGTCCCAAGCCATTTTACTCTCATGGGGTTGCCAGGAAAGTCATGAAGTATTCTTTACTATGTGTTTCTATACAGAAGGGCATCATGATTTTTCCGACAACTCAATATAATTTATTTCTTGCTTTTCAGTATGTGGCCTATGTCGACACCAGGTCATTACTCCAGTATTCTTTACTTCATCCCCGAGTGTCTTTTTGTTTACGCTATCTTTCCTTAGTGAAAATGCCCTTTCTCATATTGTGAAATCTTACCCATTTGAAAGACCATCTCACGAACTTCTTCTTCTTTTGAATCTTTATTTAGCCTATTGATTTATTGTGTTCTCTTTCTTTGCATCCTCATAGCAGTTGATACCTACCTTAGTGTGAAATGAACTTATCTCTTCCCCTAAACAGATAGAAAATAAGCATTTTGAGGAGAGAAATGAGAGACCTTGTCTCATTTACTTTTATATCCTTTCTGTTGTCTGATACATAATAAATGATCAACTAATACTTATTTAGTTGGTTTCAAATAATGTTAACAGTATTGTGACCTGGGAAAGAGAAATAAAATGTCAGATTAAAAAAAAAAAACAAAAAAAAACCAGAATTCATTCTTTTCTTCTAACCAAATTAGTTTTATTTCAATGTTGACTCAGTTTAACTGACTGATTTCTACCCAATTTGATTCTTGTTGAATTGTGTAGGAGAAAAGATCAGATAGTGTTTGAACTAGATAGGTAGGGGAAAAAGAGGTAAAGTAATGCAGAGAAATCCTCTTGACAGTATCTGTAAGAGGGTGGGCAGGCTATAGAGAAAGTCAATTAATCCTAGAAGGAGCCTTTAGGATTAGAGATGAATCATTAACCTTGTTCATTGTGACACAGTGAGCCTCTGCTACTTAGGTTGATGTAACATGTGGCGACTTCTGGCAATATATTTGATATCTAAGGACCATACATGTGCCCAAGGGCAAAGCATTAGCAATTTGATTTTGTTTTCCTGCCTTACTGATAATGCTATTTGTTCTTTATAACATGAGTACTACTTTTTTTTTTCTTTTTGGTCTTTTTATGTCATGGGGAAAAAAAGAAAATTTCTGAATGTAAACTAAATGTGCTAAAAAATATAGTGAGACATGGAGTTTGTATATCGTGTACATGGTAATATTTTGATGTAAATATTCTTAGCCAGGTAGTTTTCCTGTCTTTATTTACAAGAAATATCCTTAGATTTTTATCTTGGAAGCTAGTGTCTCAAAAGGAGTGTGCCTGGTGGTTAGAAATATGGGGGTTAAAGTTGGATCTATCCAAGTGTGAATCTCGTACTTCCATAAAAGCTGTCTGACACTGGATGGGCTAGTCAGCTTTTCATTAATAAAGTGGTCTGTGTTTCTACTGATATCTCATGGAATTGTTGTGCCTTAAAGAGACAAAGCATGCGAATGCATGGTGAGGCAAATATGCTTTCAACATTAATATCTTTAGTAATATGACATTTATGACTCATTGCATCCATAAATCAGTAATAGAATGAAAAGTTTTTTCTTAGTACTACACACAAACAGAGACACACAGTCACTAGCTCTGATCCTTCAAATAATGATACAAGATAGGAATTGCTGTGGTTTACAAACAAGAAAATGCAGTTCAAAGGTTATTGGCTCACTCAGTGTTGTACAGATAAAACATAATAACAATGTTGGCATTTAAATCAAGTTTATCTGACTCTAAAGTTTGGGTTTCATTCACTAGTAGAAGTAGGAAAGCCTGCTTCTTTCCGATTTCAGTCACATCAACAAAACAATTGTTCAATTGACTTTTGATTTTTTTGAAGTATAATTTGTATTAATGTTTTCACTGATCTAATAGTTCTCAAAATTTGTTAATATTTTAAATTCTTCAAATATCTAACACCTATCAAGTCTCAATCATAAGCTATTTTATTTAGGGATATTTATGTTTTCTATAATAGCCAATTATTTCTCCCAGTATGGAAGAAATTATAGAAAACATAATTTTTTTTGTTCTAACCATTTCTCTATATGGTATATCATCTCCACAACCATAATTTCTAATAGCTGTTTAGTATTTTATAAATTTAAATTCTATGAGAAATATTTTTATGTTTATGGAAATATGTATAATTGAATGAATCAAAAATATAAATGCAGTAAGCATATCTTGGAGATTCAGGAAACTAATTTTTCCCAGTTCCTCTAGTAATTTTGAAAAGCTTATTTTCAAAGCTTACTCATCATTGTAGTATTTAATATAGTGTCTGAAACATACTATTATTAAATATTTATTGTTATTTTAAAAATATAAATAAATTTGCAATTAATTTATTTTAATGTCCTTGGATTGTATATTAAAATGGGTCAATGTTATGTCACTATTCTGATAATGATTACTAAAAAAGTTCTGAACTTTTCATAGAATAGCTTGAGTATGACCAGTCATTTCATTTTGGACTGTCAGACATAATTTACTTTAGATTGTGACTGACTCAGAAGATTCTACTGTACTCTCAGCATGAGATAACACCATTATTTCTTTTTTCTTCTTTTTTAAAAGAATTATTTCATTTAATTTTATTCATTGTCATTATTTTATTTTATTTTTTTGAATTTGACCAGAAAGAAACAGAGAGAAAGAAAGTGAGAAAGCAAGCTGTCATGTCTGGGACCCAAACTGTGTTCAGTCATGTGGGAGTCCAGCTGCCTTAACCACCACACCACCTGTCAGATGTCTCCAGTGTTCATGAAATGATACTTGCTCTACAAATTTTAGTGTCCATGTGGAGAAACACTGATCTATATAACAAAGAGACAGTAAGGTCTAAAAATTATGAGTGAATTCTGTGTTTATTTTCCTGTTTTCAAAAGTTTGTTAATTTATTTTACTTGAGTAAGAGAGATATTCCCAGCAGAGTCTTCCCTCTACAACCTACCTCCAGTTTCAGCCAGCCTGGATCATGGGCACACATGTGGGTTCCCAGCATGCTCAAGAAGGTCCTGGGACACCAAACTAAGAACTTTCTCCCAAATGGGTCTAGTTATGTTGCTGCTGTAGCACCACCTGACCCTTCATGTCTCTTTTCAAGTTGTATTTCCCTAAGTTCTGAAATAAGTGGGTATTATAGTGATCAGTTCTCACAATTCTTTGCCTTTGCATGGATGCTACTTCTTTCCCCCATTGAAAGCGAAAGATGAGAAAGTTTAAATAAAACAAGCCAAAGATGTATTCAATCAAAAGGAAGAGGTAGTATATTTAAAACAGATGCAGAAAAAAATAAATCTAACTGAACAGAATCACTATGTAGGCTCAGATATGATCCACTGCAAAAATTAGAAGTGATTAAAAGTTAAATCATTTGTTCCCAGTGGTAAGTGGGATATTCCACATGGGAAGCCACTGCTGCTGATGGATAGGAGAGGAAAATTGTCTGAAGGTTAACATGGGCTCAGAAAACCTTACTCTAGGGTACCTAACAAGTGGGCTTTTGGGCCAAAGCCGATCAGTTAGCAGGAGGCATTAGCACTTCAGCTCTCCATCCATTCCTTCAATCTTACCATCCGCTCCCTGCCAGGAAAACAGTGATGGCAATGACACATTGCACATTCTCAACACCAAGATACAAGCTGACTTCATTTCCATGTCTCTTCTCTTCCCTTTGATTTATCACCAATGCCAAAATATATACCTGGTTTTATTCTCTGTAATACATATTTTTATATTTAAGTTTTGAATAAGTAAAAATAAAACAAAATTTCATAGGTACAATAGAGTAATGGATAATTCTTGCATATTTATGAATATGGATGTGTTATATCAATATAATCAATCCATTCATGATTATATTGATGTATAAAACAAGATAGTAAAATTTTTGATATGCAAAGAATTGTAAACTAGGGCACGCTAGGTCAGTGCACTTTTGCTGTTAATTATTTAACAAGCATTTTACTGAAGGTTTCAGTACTGAGTAGCCCTAAGGATACAATGGTGAGCAAAAAGTTTGCATCCCAACTTTGCTCAAGATAGCTTGACAAAGTAAGGGAGAACATAGTTAAGCCCACAAATAGATGCCACGCACTTGGTAGACTGATTTGAAGTTACATTTTAATTTCTTGTAGACTTTGGTCAGCCAAATCTTGGTTTTCAGACATGATGGACAAAAGCTATTATCTTATTTATTAGTAGTGATTTAGTGGGTTAATAAAACTGATATGGCAGCTGCCCTTATCATAGCAAGTTATTGCAAGTCCCTGAACAGCTTAATCCCATCATTTCCTTATCAGTTATCATTTGTGTAGTGTAAACTAACATCAGGGCTACTAGCTCAGTGGGAACATATGTTTCAGGAATTCTGTATAAGGACTGAAATGGAAAAGAAGCACGATAGGTGCTGGCATAAATTGACCAGCAAATGCAGAAAAGTATTGGACAGAAAGAGAGTATTTTAGTAATAAGAACAAACAGTGATAATTTCATTTGTCCTGTAAAATATTTTATATTCTATAATATGTCCACTTTAAAATGTAACCAAAGACATTACTCAATTATTCTCCTTTATTTATAGATTATAAGTGGTATCTGTCATTTGATGTAAAACTTAAGATTTGAGGCAGTGATGACAATGAATGAAAACAACTTTGTTAGATAGTCAAGAAGTATTCTCACAACACAAACTTTTTCTTGGAGAACTTAATCATACCTAGGAGTTTTGAGAATTTATCATGTATAGGCTTAGCATCCCTGATCCCAAAATCCAAAATCTGAAATACTCTAAAATTCAAAACTTTCTTAGTGATAATATGTAAAACTGGAAAATTCTATACCTGACCTTATATGATAGCTCTAACCCTATAAGAAAAAAAAATTGGATAAAATTACTTTCAGGCTATGTATAAAAGGTGTGTATGAAACAAATGAATTTCATGTTTAAACTTGGGTTCCATCACCAAGATATCTCATTATGTATAAATACTTATTAAAAATTAAAAAATTGAAATCCTAAACACTTCTGGTCTCAAGCATTTTAGAGATACTCTATCTGTAGCCTTTTTAATAAAATCGAATAATGATAATATAGGAAGAAAGAACTGTGAAATTTTTGGAATCTTTATTCAGATTAACCTACAGGATTAGCATCAGGTAGTGGTATGTAAATTAAACAATTTCACAGTGAGACAAAATTTACTTTTTATTTAACATGCACTAGTGTATGTTCTAATTATGTTAGAATGTTCCTGGTAAATATGTTCTATAACATGTACCTCAAGGAACTCTATTAACAACAAAACAATGCTGTAAAATATTACAACTGAATTGAAAAATCCATGTATACTTTGTGTGAACTCACTCTCTCCAGTTTTATGAGCTTTATCTTTTCCTGTTAGGAAGCCAGAAAGTTACTTATTATCTCTTCTCTTCTCTTCTGTTCTCAAAGGCATTATTAAATCATCACTCAGATGACAACTTGTCCCTAGTTAGATTAAAAGCAAGATTAAAGGGGAAAAATGTTACTGGTGCTAAAAGAAACTAGATATGAATATGCTAAAGCATTACAGTGTCTATTGCAAAATATTGAAATTTACATTGGTAGCAATGGTTTTTTTCTTAATTCACTGATTTCACATTCTTAATATACATATTTTTGGTATGAAACATTTTTTTTCAACCACAATATTTTACTGGTGACCTGGAAATGCAGTGTCAGGTAGTAGTTATTGGGAACTATTGAGGAAAATTTATGTTTTATCAGTTTTCAAATTCCTAGAACACCTTGATTCATCCAATAAAAGAGGAATTTAATTTCTAAGGGGGAAGTACAAGGGAGGGAAAGTTAAAGTATCGTTCCTCAAAATCTTAGCATTTTAGCAGGGAGGTACGTCATGTACAAACATACCGATGCCACAAGGGATAAACCTACTTAAGAAAAATGACCAAGAGATGTGTTCATGGAAACGAGAGATTAATTTTGCCTGAGAGACAAGGCAAAAATCCATGTGTTGAAACTCCACCTTGGCAGATGGGTAAGGAATGAAGACATGCAGAAAGGAGGCACTCCAAATGCAGAGCTCTATAAAAAAAGGGCACCCAGGTAGAAAGCACAAGTTATCTAAGGACAGCTAGCAACCCTGATAATAACAAATGAATGTATATATAATGCGATAGGGTTAAAGGAATTAGCAAATTTATTTATATAATGTTAGATGGGAGATTCTTTAATCTCAATAAAGTTTTAAACGTGCTGACATGTACAAGTATATGATATTATATGCATGCCTTTGATTGACCAATTCTTTATTGCTGTTTTATGACACATGATTATTTTCAGCTTTTGTATGTTATTCATTCACTTATTCGACAAATGTTTATTGATTTTTCTACTCTAGTGAGCTTACATTCTGGAAGGAGTCTTGGTTTAAGTATAGAGCATCAAATAAGAAACATTCAAATCAAATGGTGTAGGTTTTAATGATTCCTGTTAGTTGTCCACACTTACTAGTTACTTGACTGAACTAGAACAGAGAGTATGCATGCATTAATGCAAACATATTTGAAATATACTTCACTTACAGCTTTCTAATTGTAAATAAAATTCAGATACAAAATTGTATATATATATTTCATGTCTCCCATGTGGAGGTAATCTGGCTTATTGAATTAAAGAGTATTCTGTGGAGCTATAGGTTTGAATTTTTATTCAATCCATTACATTTTTACATAATATTTTCAAACATTTTTTTCCAGTAGGCATGTACACTGGCCAGAGAAAGAGGAAAGGCATTCCCAAGTAGGGTGAGGTCACTTCACAATCCCTTTTTCCTCCATTTCTCCATCCCATCAAGATTTGGGGCATGCATGCACTTGTTCCCCTCATGGTTTTTTGTTTTTTGTTTTTGTTTTTGTTTTTCCACACTGCCAGAGCCAAGATTCCAACTGCAGTCAGCCATGTGGGATCTGGCTCCCTATGCCCAGGGCTTAACCACTGCACTATAGGGCTGACAGAAATCACATAATTTTTTAACCACTGTTTTGAAAAGTAGTAATATTCTCCTTGCAGGCAACTATGGAAATTTGAGGTGATGTATTTACATACAATTCTTCACATGGAATAGGTACAGTAACTACTGGGTTGCTGGGAAAGTAATGACTCATTTTTGGATAGAAAAATATGCCATGACTTTCCTGATGACCTAGTATTCGTATTATCACCTACTATTGCATGCTCTTCTTATAGCAAATATTAATTTAGTATTATAATTCTTTCTTTACATGCTTTTGTTCTCCACAAGATTTTCAGCTCCTCCAAGGCAGTGATCCTCTTCTTTCTCTCTTTGAATCATCAATACCTAGTGTACATATAGCACTTGCATTTGTAAAGATATTCTCACCTGATGATTGGAAGTGAAGAGAAGGGATCAAACAATCTCATTATTTTATAAAAAAAAAGAAGTAAATTGTGTAATGAAAATGTTCTTTTCTTAAAAGTTATGAGTAAGAAAACTCTTCAAACCCAAAGTAGGTAGTTTTTTGTTTGTTTGTTTGAGAGGTTTTTGCTATAAGGGCATGTGCACTCACTAGAGAGACAGAGAGACAGAAAGTGAGAAATCACTCCCCCCCACCCGACCCAGGGGAGAAGGCCATGCTGCAATCCTCCTCTTAGGATCTGGGGCACACACGCACATGTGATTGGCACACACTTGCCCGCCTTGAGTTTTAAGCCACCAGGTCTGGGACTCTAACCACCGTTGACTATGTTTGAGTCCAGTGACGTAACCATAACACCATCTGCTGGTCCCCAAACTAGTTAGTTTTTATTGGGTTTTAAAAGAGTTTGAGGGTCATCCAGTGGCATACTGGTTAGGGCTGTTGGATTCCACATGGCTAACTGCACAGTTGAAGTCCTAGACCCGGTGACTTGAAAGACACACTGCATACATGTATATGCATTGCTAAACTCCCAAGAGGAGAATGGAGAAGAGATCACAGTGTGGCCATCCCCCTTGGGCATTTCTCACTTTCTCTTTCTTTCCAGCAAGTGCACATGCCCTATGACAATAGAAAGAGAGAAATGGGGGGAGGGAGAGAAAGAAATAAAAATAAATACAATGAATCAATTAAGTAAAAAAATATTTTGCGATTAAAAAAATGTCATCATCAGATTGTTTTGAAACAAAATGTGCTTCAGTGGCTGTTCATGTGGTCTCTCTTCCTAGAGCAGTGGACATCTGGCTTAGGAGACCGTGGGCTCAGGTGGAATTTGGAGACAAAAATGTTCCTGACCAAATTTTCAATGTCTGTTTCATTCAATATTGAATTGATGACTAGCACAGAGGTCAGGACATAGTGCGCACTCTAATATTTGTTGACCTCACAGTCATCCCTTTTAGCTAGTTTTCTGATTTTGTAATGTAGTTTCTTCTCAGTCTGCATAGCAAACCACTTTGCCATGGTAATTATTATTTACATCTTGAAAAAAGGATTAGAAATGAGAAATAAGATAGAAGTTGTAATGAAAGAAGATTATGAACTTTTAAAGCGATGTTTAACACATATTCCTTTAGCAAGTGGCTAAAATATAATTATTTAAACCATAGGGTCTTCAGAACAAGTAGTAGATAGGAACAGGAGATGACAATTGTTTTTTTTTTTTTTTTTTTTTTTAAATAGACCTTGTTCTCAAATACCACTTGTTTCATTTCTTCTAACATAGACATTTACTTTGGGGTCTTAGTTCTAAAGACTAATAAAAGAAATGTTAACTTTTTTTTTCTTTTTTTGGAGAGGTTTTTGCTATAGGATGCGTGCGCTCGCCAGACAGACAGAGAGAGACAGAGAGACAGAAAGCGAGAAATCACCCCCCAGAGGGGATGGCCACACCGCAATCCCTTCTCCTCCATTCTCCTCTTGGGATCTTGGGCACGCACACACACATGCCCGGTGTGAGTTTAAGCCACCAGGTCCAGGACTAGAACTGCGGTCGACTACGTGGGAGTCCAGTGACATAGCCATTACACTAACTGATGGTCCCAGAAATATTAACATTTATCTGAGACTCTAAGGCTCATTGAGTAAGTCTAATATACTTGATTGAGTATCATGTAAATCTGCTAATTTGTTCATTTATTTATTTATTTTTAAATTTTTGCCATAGGGCATATGCACTTACTGGTAAAACAGAGAGAGATAAAGAGACAGGGAAAAAGAGAAATCACTCTCCAGAAGGTATGGTCATAACACAACTTCTTCTCCATTCTCTTTTTGAGATTTTGGGCACACACGCACATGTGCATAACACATTTTTCAAGCCACTGGTCCAGGACTCTAACCACTCAGTCAGCCATGTGGGATCCAGCACCTTAACCACCACATGACCAGCTGGCCCCTGTTCATGGTTTCTGAGTATTTCCTTTATCTATTTCTATGAATATGACTCTTTTGGTAAGATCTTTATTACTTAAATATGCTTCCTTCTTTTAGTTTCTTTTAGTTTTAGAGATATCAAATGATCATTTACCTTGATATTTCCACATTGGAATATAACAACTTGGAACACATTTCTTGTTATAATATTTTATCTTTAATGTTTTAAAATGCTTTCTTTTCCTTCTCAAATGACCCTGAGTTAATAGAGGCAACTTCGTTTCCACAGTTCTGCCCTTAGAACTTGATAAGGGAGATCCATCTTTGAGCCTCACACTTTTGAGGTCTCTCTTCTGCATGTTTGCCAACTGTTTTATTTTCCGCAAAAGGCAAGGAGTCCATAGATTGAATCAGTGTGTTTATTCTGTTTTTCCAAGTTCACGGGGCTCTGGAATTCCTTGTCTAATAGCTCCATACCTGCTTCTTGGGCTTGAGGAGCTTTTCCCCAACCTATCCGTAGGAGGCTACCCTGTTCCACCAGTGTACATCTCTCTAGATTGTGGAGTGGCCAGGAGGCAGCTGTTTAAGAAATGTGCAGGCTTCTCAGTAAACAAAGGGGCGAGGACTAAACTGTGGGTGGTGATCGTAGGTCTTCTACCGCTGCTATGTTGCCACACGCAACACCAGGAGTCTACATATTCTAAACTGAAATTTGCCAGCAAGATCATTATGTAGGTAAATTGTCAAATGTGTTGATTTGTTAGCTTGGTTTATAGTTTTAAAATATTTAAATATGTGGCATGTGGGCTTCCATTTGCTCTCTTATACTGGGTCCTAAAAATATTTATGGATTGAATTGTTCATACAAATACTTTCTTTATTCCCAAGGCCAGAAAAAAGGGGCCTTAAGACTTAGCTCCTTCATTATCCTGTCTACTTTAAACTCAGACAGTGATGCCAAGAAATTATTTTAAAATATAGCTATGATGGGCCAGCCAGTAGGGTGGTTGTTAAGGCAGCTAGATTCCCACATAGCCAACTGTGTGGGATCAAGTTCCAGACCCAGCGACTTGAAAAACATGCCAGGTGTGTGTTTGTGTGTGTTTGCACCCAAAATCCCAAGAAAAGAAAAGAGAAGTGTTTGCAACATGGTCATTCCACCCTGGATAGGGGGATGTTTTCTTACTGTCCCTCTCTTTTTTTTTTCTCTGTCTCTCTGGCAAATGCACATGCCCTATAGCTATTTAAAAAAATATCTGCACAGATATTTACATAGATATAGATATATCTATATTATATCTCTATCTATCTGTTTATCTGGTTAGCTTAAAATCCATTGGAAACCATCTCATTTTCTTTTATTTCATTCTTTTCCTTTTGCACAGTATTTGTGGTGTTTGTAGTTGAATGTGTGCTATGTCAGAACTCTAAAGCTTAGGATAATGAGGTATAATTTGAGAATCAATGAGATTTTATACTTGTCAAGTGGCTCATGACCCATTAATGTATTTATAACAAATTATTCATGACATTGTTACCTTCCATGTGTCATATTTTCACTAATGTGTGACCTAGCTTTTTCCCCACCATTGAACAAAAATATAAAATGGAAAAGACAGTGAATTTGGCTTTCCATTGTTTATAAGGAAAGTAAAATTTAAGAGGTCACATGCTCTATACATATTCCCATGCTGGATTTCAATGGCTTCCTTACACAGAACACCATACTTATTTTTCTCCCTCCAGTAAATATGCTGTGAAAGAAATCACACAATTTTCTCATTCGATTGACTGAATTCAAGTAGAACTGAGCAATTTGCAAATAGATGCAATTGGAATGTTTAGAGTCAATGCCTACCTTTACAAACTTTTAAGTTTGGAACCTATTTTTTTAGGCGATATAAAGGTATTAGCAGTAGGAGATTCTCCTGTCTTCTTCAAGCTGAGAGCCAGAAATATAACAAGCAAGAGTAGTAACCATCAAAGAGGGATTTAGCACATTAAGGTACTACCTAAAAAACACACACACAAAAAGGAGTCATCAGAGGGTTGTAGGTTTACATGTGACTACTTAGTTATACTTAAGTCTCTTTTTCTCCTTCTAAAAACTTCTTCATTAACATAGAGCTGGTTCCTGTCCTCGCTCTAGGTATCATTACTATGGGATTGGCATCAAAGAGAGCAGTGCATATTACCACTCCGTTTATTCTGGAAAGGGCCTGACCAGGTAGAGTTACATCATCTTTAAGACAAATTCTCTGCATTCTTTAAACATGCATAAATATCTATTAAGTCAATGTGTTTCCTAATTTTGCTTATCAAAATGTTTTTCTTTTGGAATCAGACCTTAATGTCAACTTGGTATGACATTTATATAGTCAAGATCACTGGGAAGATTACATAATTCATTATAACTAACAAGAAACCAATGGTGAACTAGGAGTCCCAGAGGGATAAAGAGAAAAAAAATAAAGGAAGTAGAATTGCTTGTAAAGTAATATTTGCTTATTCTCTGTTTTCAGCCCAGATTCAATGCCATAAATGAAGAAAACGTAATTTTTTATAAGACACAAACTGTTTTAACAACCTATGAGCTTGACTTGCCCCTTACCAAGATGAAAGTTTATTATAATCATCTTTAGTCACATATATTTTGAATATCATCTTACTTCAGTAAGATGAAGGTACTGACGTTTGTGTCTCTGAAAGGAAAAACTTACAGGAACATAGAAAGCACATTGATCTATGCTGCCATTAACTATCAGGAGGAAGTTATTAATAATAGAGATAGCAGTCAACAAAACCAGTGATAAGATTAATTTTAAAATCTAAAATTCTGGGGCCGTTAGTTGGAGTGACAGGTAAAACACTGAATTCCATATGACCACCTCTGTAATCTGAGTTCTGGACTCAGCAGCTTATATGTGCGTGCCTAAAATTCCAAGAGGAACCTGGAGGAGGAGAGATTGCAATGTGGTTATCCCCCTGGGGGTGATTTCTCACTTTCTCTCTCTTCCTCTGTTTCTCTCTGGAGAACACATGCACCCAATAGCAAAAACTGAACAGGCATGTGTGTATATACGAAATTCTGAATAACTAAATCTCCTTCTGAGATTGTCATATGATATAAATCACCCAGAATTGTTCTTAGCTCTTAAAATTTTTTTTAAAATTATCTTTAAAAGTAAAGTGTCTTATGGAAAAATTATTTTAGTCACTTGACTCAGACTAAATTTAGATATTACAAGGAATATAATGGCAGCTTACGAGCGTCTATGCACTATTAAGTGTAAATACAGGCTGAAACAAACACAAATGTTTAATGTCAAGTGTCCTTTGCTTGTCTCAAGTCTTAGTTGACTTCTCTAAATATTTCTCATCTTATTTTCCCCTAAAGGACTTTTTTTTTTATTATTTGTAATAAGCTGAGAAATAGTCTTAAGTTTTTTCTGAATAAATAAATTTATCCTCTTTATTAATCATGGTATAAGGTTATTATTTTTTAGATCCTCTACATATCTTTGAATGCTGTAATTGTAATTTTTTTAACTAATGGAAAATATACTGATTTTTAAGGTTTTCTGGAAGCAAGCTGAAGAATGAGGTAAGAATTATTTTCATCTCTATTTTAGATTCACTATACGTTTTACAAACAAACAACACATGTTAATTCTAACTGTTGGCAGATATGGAAGCAATGTTACTTATTAGAAACTGCTTAAATGACTGAAGATTTAAGATATAATTTAGATTCCAGGCAAATAATGAATCTTTACATGGATCTACCAAATAACTTTCAATTAACCTAGAAAGGATAATTTTTCATTTATTCATACATAATATGAGACATTTAGGAAATGGCAAAAGAAAAAAAGACTCACTGATCCAAAAAATTCCACTTAAATATAAACGAAAAGCTTAAGTTTAGAATCTGGGAAGAATTGATATTTGGACTATACCTATTTTGACAAAAACTTTAATAGTAATCAAGAAGCCCAAATGCTATGCTATACTATGGTTTATTGTTCTATTTTGTGTACACACACACACACACACACACACACACACACACACACACACACACACACACACACACACACACACACACACACACACACAGATGCAAACAATCTTTCTCCCTAGGCTTACTCTCCACCCCCTCCTTAGAGAACAGATCAGCAAACTAACTTTATCTAAATGAGTTAAACTACCATTAGGGACTGCATGGCTAATTAGGCACATGATAAGGCCTTCATTATCCTCAAGTTAACTAATCATTAAAAAAAAGTGCCACAGAACTGAGACACATGATAATGTGTGGTGTGGTAAATCTGAACCCAAGGTAAAGTGTAACTCCATTAGTTTGGTGAAATGATGCAAGCATATTATCTTAAGAAATAATAGAAAGCCCTCAACCCTTTAAAATGACCAATTTCTTTCCACCAGTGCTTTTAATGGCTAATTACCTAATAAAACCCTCCAGATTGCTCTTTTTATCAATGAAATAATAGCTCTTTATTAGATAAACAATTTTGAAACTGCAAAAATATTGATTTAGAAATACACTTCGGTTGACTAAAGTTTATGTCAATAGGGAATTTAAGTAATTTCTCTCAGGTGTTCTTTCTGTTAGTTTGATGAGGCTATACAAGCCAGCCCTCAGCTCATATATCATATGTATGGCAAGCCTTGCTTTATAGAATTAATGAAAAATATTTCACGTCTAATTTTTCTTCCTCAGACAAGTAAACTACAAATTCAGTTGTAGATTTTCTTTTCTTTCTTTATTTTTTAAATTAATTTTTAAAATGATTATTCATACATTAAATTGCTATACATCATTTATATTGTGAAGATTTTCTTAAACAGTTAAAATAAAATAGCATGGTTAGACAGTACAGCCTATGGATTTTCTTCAGATACCTGAAGTAATACTAGCTTATCAATGTAACAAAGACTATAGAAATTAATACTAGTAAGATCTGTCTAAAAGCTTAGGACTACTCTAAATCCTTTTTAATGGTAAAAACATTTGCATGACAAAGTTGAAATAAAAAAAGTATTTTATATTTAGGGTGACTAATGAACAATCATGGTTTGCTCAGGATATGAGACTTTTAAGTACAAACTCTGGTCACACAAACATTATTAACTGTGGAGTTGGGAAAATAGGTATTAACATGCTAATTTAAAGCTAAGGAAAATGAGGCTGAGAGATGTATTTGATTTTTGAAAAATTCAGAGTAAGGTTTCATTTTTTTAAATCCATGGTCAAACTATTAACAGATATATATTGCAGGTACTAGAAGACAAAACGACCAATGGATAGATTTGCTTCTGCCCTCACAGAGCTCTATGATCTAGTAGGAAAACTACTAGATTGTAGGGGGTTAACCAAGTTTTGGGTGTTAAAGGTATTTCCCTCATGAAGTGATAGTTTAGGAAAGAATTGAGAATAAATGGGAGTTTGAAGGAGGAGTGGAATAGGAAAAGAGGAGAGAAGTTCAAACAGTTGCAATGGCATAGCTCAGGGTTTCTCAGCCTTAGTGCAATGAAGGTTTTGGCACAGATAATTCTGTTTCTTGGAGACTTCCTGTACATTGTAGGGTGCTTAGAAGCTTCCTACCATCCCTGGCCTTTGCCTACTAAATTCCAGTGTCACACGCCTCAGCTGGTCCAACTCTATTTGACAACCAGAAATATCTCTGACATTCCCAAATGTCAGCCACCGGCATATCTGAAGTTAATCAAGATGAGCATCAAGTTGAAGGGGGGAAAACATAAGAGAAGTTCAGGATGGCTGTAGAATGAGATAGAAATATTTGTATAATCGATAGGGGCTGGATTATGCACAGTTTTGTAAGGCTAAGAATTCTGGAATATAAAGCTACTAAAGGGTTGAGTGATGCCATTAGACTTGTGCTTTACAGAGCTCATTGTGGCTGTGATATGGAGAATCAATTAGAGGAGTGTAAGAAAGGAAACCAGTAGGTCTGTTGAAGCCTTCATGGATGGTTTGGGTTAAAGAAGATCTGGACTAGGATTATTATTCTAGAAGTAGAAAGAAGTGGCTGGTTTTAATTAGGAAGCATTGGAGGAAAAAAGAAAGATAAAGGGTTCAATTTAAGACTTGTCACATTTGATGTGCTTATGAAACATCCAGTATAAATTTGATGTGGGCACATGAATGTATATGACTGGAAAAAAGGATTTAGAGATTTAGTTTCCTGACTGAAGCCATGGTAATAAGAATATATAGGGAGAAAAAAAGTGAATGATAAGAGAAGAAATGACCAGAAAAGGGTTGTGGAAAGTGGGATAAGGGCAAGGGTCAGCAAGATAACCAAAGGGAATCTAGAAAGATAAAAGATGGAGGAGAATACAGCGTCTCTGAAGTTGAGAGGGGGGGAAAAAGTGCTTCCAATGGAAGGGAATGTTCACTACAATTAAATGCTGCTAAAAGCCCATTGCATAAAAACTAGAAAGGATCTGTGGCATTAGTTGAATGGAGATAATTAATGTCTTCAGGAAGGGCATTTTCACTGGTGAGCTGGGTTGGTTGGTTTGTGAAATGAATAGAAAGGGGTGTTGTATATAGAAACCTTAGGGTGATAGTTGGAAGAGAGCTTGGAATTTAGTTTTGAGGGCTGATTAATGTTCTAATGCTAGTAAAGCAGATCTAGTAACAGTAGAGGCTGAAGATATGAGAGGAGAAAGTTGAGAACATGAAGTCACTGAGGAGGTAACACGGGAGAACTTCAGAGTGGAGGGATTGGAATCTAGAAAGAAAGAACATTTTTTTGCAGTAAAACTATAAAGAGAAATGGATAAATTAAAACACAAGTAGATTTGTAGAATTTACGGCAAGAATTGAGGTAGCGTCTGGTCGATAATTTTGAATCTCTCTTAGAGGTATTAGAAAAAATGGACTATTTCAGATAAAAACATCTATCTCTCATATTTCATATAAATTAATAAACTATTAAATACAAAAAGGGCTTGAAAGAAAATGTCTGTAGCTAATGTACCTTATTTTTGAATGAGATATTCCCTTTATAAGAATGAAGATAATCAAACCAATTTTAAAAGAAAAACACAGGGATTAGAAAGTTCTTTATCTCAAAAGCCTTGTATACGAAATTTGAAGTCAGCGAAAATGGAGGGAAATATTGTAGTTTCAGAAAATATGAAAAGACGTCATTCATAGAAGTGAAATTAAATAGAAATAATATAATTTTTTTGGTGCAAAATGCTTTGAAAGCTATGCATAGTTTTTTCATAATGTACATTTGCCATGAACTTGTTGAAGACCCTTTGTGTGATAATGGGAAAATATTTCTACTACAAACAGAAATCCTACAATTTATAAGAAAAATAAATAGTAAAAATATGAAAAGATACCAATTAGGAGAAAACCAATAGTTCAATTGTTTTGATACTGAATATTAACAAGTGACTTTTTGGAATAAGAACCAGCCCTTCAAGTAAATAAAATAAAGTAAAAAAAATTATAAATAGATGATTCACATAAGGAAAAAGGGCTAATAAAAGCATGACAAAATTAACTACCAAAGAAATAAGAATTATAATATTTTATATTATAAAATTATTAAATATCAGTAAATTACAAGGCTGGTGAAAGTATGGTGGGACAAATTCTTTCATATTCTGCTGGGAAAGCAAAATGAATTTTTGAAAAGAGTTTAAATTAATTTTTTGGAACTGTCTATATCAAGGGTTTTAAAAGTATTTATAACCCTTTCTCCTACTACTTCTATTTTGTATGAATCTCACATAAAAATATAAAACACCTGTTTTATAGCAACAGTCTTAATATATATTGTTTAAGAATATTTTCATATATGGTAAATTAGAAAAGGTTTGAATAGGAATGATCTAAACCAAATTCTAAATATTAATTCTTGTGGGAGAAAAGGGCATGATATTAGGGAGGGTTACAAAGGCTGGTTTAATATTGGAAATGTCTTATGTTTTAGGATGGAAAGTACATGGGTATTTATTATTTTTCTATACCTTTAAGTTTTAAATAGTTCAAAATATAAGAACAAACAAAAGATAACAATAAAAGCCAACAACAACAGCTAGAGGATGATAAAAGCATTTATGTTTGGTGGAATGAATTTTGAGTGTTTCATATTTAAAATTTAAAAATATAGTGGGTTAAATTTCTGAAATGTCTTAGAAAACATCTGAGAGTCCTATAATCCCCAGTAATAAAATAAATAAAATCTAATTCTAATACTTTGTCTTGATCAAAGAAAAGTTTTTTTTTTTTTCCTATGAATCTTCTAATGTGGGCCAAATTTTAACTAGGCAGACTAATAAAGTTGCCATTATTTTTTAAGGAATCAGCTCCTTTATTTCATTACAGTTCAACCAGGAAGTTTCCCTGATAGCCTATTTCCTTCTCCTTAATATCAAGCGTTCATGGCGAGTTGAACAACTTTGTACGAAGATAAATATCAAATCCTCCCTCCTTGGTATATGCTTTTCAAATATTTGTAGACTGTTATCATGCTCTCCTTTGTCTTCACTTACCCAAGCTGTGCAACTTAACTCCTTTAATCTTTCCTCATAAATCAGACACTCTTGTCTTCTAGTCGTAGAAGACAAGAATTTCCTTTCTATAGATTCGTTTCTATTTTCCCTTAGAAATAAGATTCTTGATAGTTCACTCAAGAATGCTGAAACCATCGGTTGAGAAAGAACAGCTAGAGGATGATAAAAGCATTTATGTTTGGTGGAATGAATTTTGAGTGTTTCATATTTAAAATTTAAAAATATAGTGGGTTAAATTTCTGAAATGTCTTAGAAAACATCTGAGAGTCCTATAATCCCCAGTAATAAAATAAATAAAATCTAATTCTAATACTTTGTCTTGATCAAAGAAAAGTTTTTTTTTTTTTCCTATGAATCTTCTAATGTGGGCCAAATTTTAACTAGGCAGACTAATAAAGTTGCCATTATTTTTTAAGGAATCAGCTCCTTTATTTCATTACAGTTCAACCAGGAAGTTTCCCTGATAGCCTATTTCCTTCTCCTTAATATCAAGCGTTCATGGCGAGTTGAACAACTTTGTACGAAGATAAATATCAAATCCTCCCTCCTTGGTATATGCTTTTCAAATATTTGTAGACTGTTATCATGCTCTCCTTTGTCTTCACTTACCCAAGCTGTGCAACTTAACTCCTTTAATCTTTCCTCATAAATCAGACACTCTTGTCTTCTAGTCGTAGAAGACAAGAATTTCCTTTCTATAGATTCGTTTCTATTTTCCCTTAGAAATAAGATTCTTGATAGTTCACTCAAGAATGCTGAAACCATCGGTTGAGAAAGAACAAAAATAAATAAATAAACCCAAACCTCTGTAACTGGGACCTCTTTTAGTACTATTTTAATAGAAAACATATTAGTGGAATTAAAATAGGCGTATTTTGGACAAGCCTGTGACATGGTGGTTAGGGTGACTGAATCCCATATGGCTGACTGCTTCCAGACCAGGCTGCTTAAAAAACACACCAGGCATGTGTGCATGCATGCCCAAAATCTGGAAAGGAGGGAGAAGTGGAGAAGGGAGTGGCATGACCATTCCTTATGGGGAATCCTTTTAAAAACACATATTTTACTTTTTTGCAGATGCTCGATCTTTATTTTTGTGTTACACATTCTGGACACATTTTTATGATTAATGCAAAGATGAAAGCCTAAAACCTACTCCATAGCTTTAAAGAGAGTACGTCTCCTGTGCATTCACCCAATCATTTTCACCTTCTACTTTCCACAAGTTACTGCTCTCTAGAATTTGGTGTTACTCCCTCCTAAATTTTTTCCCTAAACTTTAGCACTTACAAATGTATCTCTAAACAATGTGCTGCTTTTTATTTGCCCAGTTTTATCCTACACACACACAATTTTTTTTTGCAACTTTCTGTTTTCATGAAATGTTAGATTTTACAGTTCCTCAGTGCTGTTATGTGAAGCACTAGTTTCTTTATTTGCACTGCTGTATAGTATTCCGTTGTATGAAAATATCACAATTCATTTAGTCATTGCATTGTTGATGGAGTACTTTTGCTTAAATACTCATATTGATAGGAACATTCTCTTAAATATACGTGTACAGAAGTGAGGTTCCAGGTCCTAGAATATGTTCATATTTAACTTCATTAATTATAGTCAGATTGTTTTCCAAAATGGTTGTATCAACTTCACTGTCTCCAGCTGTGTGAGAACTTCTTTTGTACCACATTCTTGCAGTTAATATTGAATGACATATTAGTGTTTTCCAATTCTGTGGTTATAAATTTAAAAGTATGCTTTTCATTTTAAAATTGATTTAAGGGTGGCCCTTATAGCCTAATGATTAAGGGACCAGATCTTACATAGCTGTCAGTGTGGTTCAAGTGCTGGCCAGGTGGCTTGTAAAAAACAAACTGTGTATGTGTGTAGATTCCCAAAATCCCAACTGGATGGAGAGATAGAAAAGAAGGTTTTGCAGCCTGACCATGCCCCACCGTGGGTATGGTCTTTCTCTCCCTTTCTTTTTCCCTTGTTTTTCTGGCTCTCCATCTCTCTCTGGTGAATGCATGTGCCCTCAGACAAAAAAAAAGTTTTTAATTACAGTGAACTTGAATATACTTAGAGGTTTTATTCTATTCTATGTGTGCTGTAGCACACATGCATTGGCCAGAAAGTGTTAGAAAGAGAGGAAAAGTGAGAAATCACTTCCGAGAGATGGATGGCCATTTCACAATCTTTTCTCCTCCAGTCTCTGCTTGGAATTTTGTGCATGTACACAAACACGTTCAGTGTGTTTTTCAAGCTACCAAGTCCAGGACTCAAACCATAAAGTCGACCATATGGGATCCAGCACCTCCACCACCATATTACCTGCCAGTCCTCTTTTAGAAATTTTATTGACCAGTTTTCTTGTGTGAAATGTTTGTTCAAATCACATTATATTTTTATTTTAAAAATTCAGTTATTGGGATGGCTTTATATGTTAGGGATACTAATGTTGTATAGCTAACTTGTTGCATGTAACTTTTTCCTGTTGGTAGCAGAAATCAGTACCCTATAGTATCTTTTCTATTTTTTAAGAGAGATATTTGTTATTGGATGTGTGTGTTTAACAGGGAGATGGAGAAAGGGAGACAGAGAGTGAGAAATCACCTTCCAGGGGGAAAGCCATACCATGATCCCTTCTCCTCCATTCTCCTCTCAAGATTTTGAACATACATGCACATGCTCCCAGTATGAGTTTTAAGCCACTGGGTCCAGGACTTGAACTGAGCTCAACTATGTGAGTCCAGCAACATAGCTATTAGTCTCCCCAAAATATCTTTTGATAAAATAAAGTTTCCATTTTATGATTAGGGCTTTTACTACATTTCAAGGTCATAAAATATTTTCTACAAATTATTTTAAGAGTATAAAGTCAGGGAACCAGCAGTTAGCGTGATGGCTATGTCGCTGGACTCCCACGTAGTCGACCATGGTTCACGTCCCAGACCCGGTGGCTTAAAACTCACGCTGGGTGCGTGTGCGTGCGTGCCCAAGATCCCGAGAGGAGAATGGAGGAGAAGGGATTGCGGTGTGACCATCCCCTCTGGGGGGTGATTTCTCGCTTTCTGTCTCTCTGTCTCTCTCTGTCTGTCTGGTGAGCGCACGCGCCCTATAGCAAAAAAAAAAAAAAAAAAAACCAAAAAAACCTCTCCAAAAAAAAAAGAGTATAAAGTCACATTAATATTTAAGTAATTTCAAATATTTTCTCCTGTTCCATAGGTTTCTTGTTAACTCTGTTACATATCTTCAGATGCACAAATGATTTTATTTTTATAAAGTTTCATTTTTCAGTTTTTTCTCTTATTGATTGTGTTTTAATGACAAAAAATCATTGTTAAATCCAATGTCATAAGTAACTTACCCTATATTTTCTTCTAAAAGATTTTGAGATTCTAGTTCTTACATTTTGGTCTTTTACCTATTTGAGTTAACTTTCACATATTGTGTTAGGTAGGCTATAAACTCATTCTATTACACATGTATATCCAGTTTTCCCAGTGCAATTTGTTGAAAAAAACTTTTCTTTCCTCCATCTAATGATCTTTGCACTTTTATTGAAAGTCAGTTGACTATACATTACTATGTGGAGGGTTGTTTCTGGTCTCTCTATTCTATTCCTTTCCATTGGTCTGTATGTCTGTCTTGATGTGAGTACCACAATGACCATTATTCCATCTGCTGATCCCATGCAGGAGATATATTTTTCATTTATGTCTTCTGTCATTTCTTTCAGCTTTCTTTTTCCATCATTCTTAAGTTTTTGTTTTTTTTTTTTGAAGAGGTTTTTGCTATAGGGCACGTGCGCTCGCCAGACAGAGAGAGAGAGAGACAGAGAGATAGAAAGCGAGAAATCACCCCCCAAGGGGGGATGGCCACGCCGCAGTCCGTTCTCCTCCATTCTCCTCTCGGGATCTTGAGCACGCACGCACACGCACCCGGCGTGAGTTTTAAGCCACCGGGTCTGGGATGCGAACCGCAGTCGACTACATGGGAGTCCAGCGACATAGCCATTACGCTAACTGCTGGTTCCCTGTAGTTTTCTTGTAGTATCTTCAACTGGCTTTTGTATTAGGGCAATGCTAGCCTTATAGAATGAATTATAAGATAAACATATTTTCTTCTTTTTAATCTTTTGGAGAACTTTGAGACATATTGATGTTAGTTCTTTCAATGTTTTGTAAAATTAATCAGTGAAGGAAGGCATCAAGTTCAGATATTCTCTTTGTCAGGAGAGTTTTGATTAAGACTAGATCTCTTTACTAGCTATAGGTCTTTTTCTATTTTCCGTTTCTCTGTGATTCAGTCTTGTTTTTCTGTTTGTATGAGTTTGTTCATTTCATTTAGATCATTCCATATTTTTGTAATATAATTTATTACTGTCCTCTTATAATCATTTTTTATTTCTATAGAATTAGTAACATGTTTCTATTTTCATTTCTGATTTTAGTAATTTAAAAAATCAATCTAACTAATAGTTTGTCAATTTTGTTTATTTCTTTAGAGGCTCAGTTTTTTGTTTCCCTGATTTTTTTCTGTTGTTTTTCTATTCTTAATTTATTGCTCAACCAATCTTTATTGTTTTCTTCCTTCTGCTCTTTCTGTGTTCAGTTTATTCTTGTTTTTTTCTTTTCTAGTTTCTTCAGTTGTAAAGTTGTTTTTTGTGATCTTTTGTATTTTTTAATGTAAGTGTCTATAGCTATAAATGTCTTCCCTAGCATTGTTTCCACTCCATCTTCTCTTTTAGTATGCTATATGTCTTTTTTCACTTGTCTTTAAGAATTTTCTAATTTCCCTTGTAACTTCTTCCTTGACCCATATCTGTTTAAGAGTGTGTTGTTGAATTTTCACAGATATGTAAATTTTCCAGCTTCCCTTTTGTTAAGCCTCATTCCATGGTAATTAGAGAAGATATTCTATATGATGGTTATCATATTAAATCCATTGACTATTAAATCTACCTTTAATTCTGTCAATTTTTGCATAATGAATTTTGAACATGTGTTATTGGGTACATAAATAAAATTATTATGTCTTTATGATGTATTGACCTTTTAATAGATAACACCCTTCATTGTATCTCATAACCTTTTAAATTTAAAGTCTAATTTCTCTGATATTAGCATAGCCATGTTTACTTTCTTTTGTTTGTTATTTGCATGGAATATCTATAGTTATTTTCTTGTAGATAACATATAGTGGGGTCTTTTGTTTGTTTGTTTTGTTTTGTTTTTAACTTTTAACAAACTGCCAGACAGTGCTTGTGCTTACTAAAGACAAAGAGACATCAAGAGAGGAGGACCAAGTGCCCCACAGTGGGGCATACCCATGTCAATTCCTTCTCCTCTGTTTCTCCATCCTGTCAGGATTTTGAGCTTACATGCACATGTTCCTGATGTGTTATTCAAGCCAGCAGGGCTGGTATTCACATCATAGTCAGCCATATGAGATCTGACTTTTTTAACCACTAGAGTGAGGGCCAATATGTAATGTGGAGTCACAGTAACTAAAAGGAGTGAAAAGAGGCGTAAAGTGGTGGAGATTTTGTATGTTATTGAGATGAGTATATAATATGAGGGTTTTCTTTAAAAAGGTAATGGAAAATGCATATTATACGAAACTTATGCATAGACTTCATTTTTTTTGCACCAAAATAAACTCATACTTTAATCTTTCACAAACTTTTTGAAGTCTCTTGAATATAGTATTTTCCTTTTTTCCTGGTAATGTGATGAATTTAAACCTAATTCAACTGTGATCATTCTTATGCACTACTGGATTTGGTTTACTAATTTTTTAAATATATTTTTTATTTCAGTTTCTTTTATACATTCAATCACATATGTCATTTAGCTTGCAAAGTGAATATTCCAATATGTATACATGTCTCACCAGTCCAGTTGAGAATACTACAAATACTATACATGTTATCTTCAACAGATAATAACCCATTTATTTGTCCCATAAATGTCTTGCCAAATGTCTGCCCTCTATGACCAAAACTGAATGACTAGAGGATACAGAAACATAGAAAATAGTTATAAATATCAGATACAGTGTGGGAAGAGGGTGGGTGAAGGACGAGAGTCTGAGGAAAGACATTAAGGAGAAAAATGGTTTACTAATATATTTTTAATTTTTTTTTTACAGCATGTTGACGTCTACCTTTTTTTTCTTTTTATGTCCAGGTCTAAGTTTGGCGTATATGTAGCAAGTGAATTGAATTGTGCTTCTTCTTTTCTATTGTCTGAAAAAAAGTTTTAAGCTTGAACTTATATGTTTCCTGAGTACTTGATTAAACTCACTTGTGGGACCAGCAGTTGGCATAATGGCTATGTCACTGGACTCTCATGTTAGTCGACCACGGTTTGAGTCCCAGACCCAGTGGCTTATACTCATGCCTGGTGCGTGTGCGTGCGTGCCCAAGACCCCAAGAGGAAAATGAAGGAGAAGGGACTGTGGCATGGCCATCCTCTCAGGGGTGATTTCTCGCTTTCTGTCTCTGTCTCTCTGTCTTTCTGTCCAGCGCACACGCCCTATAGCAAAAACCTGTCAAAAAAAAAAAAAAAAAGGAAAACATTTTTCTCTTGTTCCATGTCATCAATTTATATTTTGGGATAAATAAGCATACTTTTTTAACCATGAAAGGAATAGGAAATGGAAATTTTTTTAAAATTAGAATTTAGAAATATTTTTGTTATGTTCATCCATCAAATGTTAGTTTCATATTTTGCCATATCTTTTTCTTTCTTTAAAAGTTAAATTCTTTTTTTCATTATATATGAATTTTCCTTATTTATTGACAGTATTATATATACTGTGATGACAATTGGTGCCCATATATATGAAATGCAAATCATTGAAAGTCTGAAAAATTGCTTGAATTATTAAGAAAGGTTAAATAGAGTGGGTTGGGATTAATTTTGCATTTGTATCAGTTCATATTATAGTTTTTTATTAATTAAAATTATTCTATCAGAATAATACCTTATTATACTTGGAAATAAAAGTTAAGGCTAAAAATTTAGCACCTTACTCAAAAAGAATGAATTTTTACTTTATTTTTATATAAAATTTGTTGTTGTTTTTTAGAGAGATTTTTGCTACAGGGCACATGTGCTCACCCGAGAGACACAGAGACAGAAAGCGAGAAATTACAACCCCCCCTCCCCAAAGGGGGATGGTCACGTTGCAATCCCTTCTCCTCCTTTCTCTTCTCAGGATTTTGGCCATGCATGTACACGAGCCCAGCATTAGTTTTAAGCTTTCAGGTCCAAAACCATGGTTGGCGCTGTAGGAGTCCAGCAATGTAATCGTTACACCATTTGCCAGTCCCAAATTTGTATATTAAATCTGTCAAGAGAAAATAACTGCTTTAAAATATCGGGCATTTAGGGATTCTAAGGTCTTTTCAATTCCTTTCCACTCTACCATGGTCTACAAAGGCCTACAGATTCTGAGAATGATTAAACATGGTGGGCACCTAACTTGTGTCAGTAATAAAACTTTTGTCTAGTAAACATCCTCAATATGGTAAAGATAAAAAAGAAACAACAAGACTAGCAGATGGCATAATGGTTATGTTGCTGGATTCACATGTAGTTGAGACCCAGTAACTTAAAACTCATACTGGGTTTATGTACGTATGTGCCCAAGATTCCAAGAGGAGAATGGAGGAGAAGGGATTGTGGCATGGCCATTCCTCTGGGGAGTGATTTCTTGCTTTCTGTGTCTCTGTCTCTCTGGCAAGCACACGTGCCCTATAGCAAAAATCTCTCAAAAAGAAAGAAAGAAAGAACAAAAAGTCTAAAATTAAGATGTGAAAATTCTGAGAAATATTAATTTTTATCCCTGCGGGGGACACTTCTTTTATTATATTCACAATTTCATTTTTTGCCCATATTTTTTATTGCAATTCAGTTTGTTATAATTATGATTGTGGAGAAGTAACAGTTAGTTATTGCCTGGGAGACTGTTGAGATTTTGGTTTTTGTCCTGCATATATATTTTTAATTTCTGTATAAGTTATTGTGTGTAGTTCAGCACTGTAGCAGTCTATATTTCTTATTTGTCATTTTTTCTAATCTTCTGAAAACTGTTAAAGGTATGCTTTCCCCAAAAGAAGCAAAAATACAACCAATATCTGAGCTTGGGGATGAGTTAATGTAGTAAAGTCCAGGGTTTGGGAATCAGAAGAGACAGATTACCATAAAAATTCTACTAGCAATTACCTCTGAGAGTAAATAAAGTAATTCACTTCTTATCATCTCATTTACTTAATCTGTAAATGATAAGGCTGGACTTGCATAGAAAAAAACAAAGAAAAAATATGTCATGACTTTTCCAATGACCTAATAATTTCAGTAGTTCCAAAGATCTTCCAAAATTTAGGCCATTAACAAATGTTAACTTAAATCTCTAAAGTCATAAAACTAATACATATTTAAAACTAAAATTTTGAGTAATAGGAAAAGTAAATCTTGCCTATGAACCTGTGTAAAGTTTGGAAACAATTTTTCTGTCTAGTTTATTCAGTTTCACGATTAAAAAAGTCTACTCAAATCTCCTAAATTCTCTTACTTTGTAGAGTGGAAAAGAATGAAATTCTATGGGTTTTTATTTTATTAGAATTGTATTTTGGAATTATATAGTTGATTGTGATTGTTTTATTTTTATTTTTCTAAATCATAGGGTGGCTTCACTCGTAAATATTCACTTAGCTCAAAAACTGGAACGCTTCTTCCAGAATTCCCCAGCGCTCAACACCTTGTGTATCAAGGATGCATTTCTAAGGACAAGGTATCAATTATAGATACTTATTGATTTTTTGATATGTTGGTTCTGTATTTCAAATTGCTGGGAATCTCCCGGCACTTGTAGGAAGCAGTCAGAAATCCAAATAACCAGACATAATTGACTGATTTATAGGCGAGGCAAACGTTTACTAGCATTGATGAAACACTTTCCAATGAATTATTTGCCATTTCCATGACAGTATGTAAATCAGAAGGTAATAAAATAAGCCTTAGAAGATGAAAGATTATTTTTTATTTAAAATTCTATATTAAGGAAGAAAATAGAAGCCTATGCCTATCACGTGTGTTTTTCTTCAGTTACAAGTTTTATGCTTTCAATTAGTGCCATTTTCTTTCAGTAAATAGTCATCGAACATTTCTTTGGGACAAAATCTATCCCTAATACTGAAGGGGAAATACTCAGATCAATGAGAGGAGTAAACCAGGTGATCACAAAGATTTTTTTTTTAGTCCTAAAATTTTGTGCTCTCTTTAATTCACAATTTTTTATTACAGTAAAGGAAGAAGCATTTTCTTTGGTTCAATTATAAGTAATCCTCGATATGAATTTTCAATGCTGTGTAACAAATCTAAAACTGAATGTTTTATTCTGTAGCGTGATGATTTGTTAGGGACCTATTCTCTGTTTAATAGCAAGAACCCTTATTAATCACAGCATGATGCTGTATACATTTTCTTTCAACTAGTTTTGTTGTTGTTGTTAGTATTTGAGGAAAACATTTTCATAGTATATTAACTCAGATCATGTTCCTGAGGTTCAAAGATAGAGGAATATGACTACTGTCTAGCTGTAATATTTCAGAAATGGGCATTTTGTAGAAACATGAAATAGCACGTTGGTTCTATTTATTTTTAATTTTTGTAAAGGTTTTTGCTGTATGGCATGTGCACTCACCAGAGAGAGACAAAGAGACAGTGAGAAAGAAAGTGAGAAATCACCCTCGGGGGCAGGGGGCGAGGTGGCCACACTGCAATCCCTTCTCCTCCATTCTCCTCCTGGGACTCTGGACACACATGCACATATGTCCAGCACGATTTCCGAGCCATCAGGTCCAGGACTTGAACCTCAGTCGGCCGTGTGGGAGTCTTAACCACCATGTCACCTGCTGACTCCAGCATATTGGTTTAAATGGCCATTAATAGATAAGTAGAGATGCACAGTAACTTACAGGATTTATTTTGTTGGTGGACATACTCTGCCAGTTTAAAACAGGCAAGGTATTGATGGTAATTCTCAAATGCCAAAGCCAAATCCTTCTCCTGAAGTATTTCTATTTCCTATTATTATTCGACTCCATCACATTTCTCAGGGTTATCATATTTGTGTGTGTGTGTGTGTGTGTGTGTGTGTGTGTGTGTGTATTTTACCTTATAGCTACAATATGTGATATTATGACTTCATGTTTGAGAAATCTCCAGTAAATGTTGATGTGTGGCAGTTTGTGGGGAAACCTGTGAAAACCAATGTGACCTCAGTTCTCTGGGGGAAGGCATTGTTGAGTGACCTTTGTGGAGAGATTGCTTACATGCAAGCGACTCATGAAGATGTTTACTGTGTAAATATACTTGATGAGAGAGAGAGCGAGAAGGAGAGTAAACAACAAAGAAAAAAAAAAAAAGAGGTGAAGAATAGAGTCTAATAGTTCATTTCAGTTTCTCTGCTGCTCTAAGGCAACCCTTACCTGTCAGCTTGAAAGACTGGTCTGTAGTAATTTCTCACTCAGTATCAAAGTTCGTATGTAACCTCTGGCTTCTAAGTTCATTGTTAGTGGACTCCATCATAAGTAGCAGGCTGACACTCTTCTTTGTCCCTTGATGACTGCTTAGCCCTTTCACCTTCATAGTCAGTAGCCAAGTCCCCAAGTAACCTGTTAGTTCCTAGAAAGAGGGGTGGGACTGAAGCTCAGCACCTGAAGCACCTGCTTCTATAAGGCAGAAAGAATGGAGACTGCCAGATGAGAAACTGACCCCAGTGAGAAATGTTGCCTGGAACTGGAAGTCTGCTTTCTGCCTCATCATAGAGTCATTTGAGGCAGTCGCCACCCCTTCACATGCTCACTGTCTCTAATGGAGATAAGCCTTGTCTCTGCACCTCCCCTCTCTAATGTGACGTGTATTCTCAGAAAATGGAATAAAATTACATTTATAAAGAGTTCAAAGCAGGGCCAGAAGGTGGCTTGGTGGTTAAGTTGCTGGACTCCCACATGGCCGACTGTGGTTTGAGTCCTGGACCTGGTGGCTTGCTTTCTCACTTTCCCTCTTTCTCTCTGTCTATCTCTGGTCAAATTAAATAACAATAATAATGATGAATAAAATTAAATAGTTATTTTAAAAAAGAGTTCAAAGTATACTGCAATTAAGATTTATTATCCTGTGACTATGTAAATATTAAATAAACCAATGAAGTACTAATTATAAGATTAAAACTTATTATGATTTATATATAAAGCAATACATTTTGACACAAGTAAGCACAAATACTTGTGAAGATAAAAACTTACTTGTACCTTAGTAAGTTTCAGGGTTCAATGGGTTAATTTTCGACAATGGTTGTGACTTCCCTTTCATGTTTCACATCGTCCTTATGTCTTGGCAATCCATTTAAAAACATGTGTCACCTAAATTATAGAGCAAGTCTCATCTGCATTAGTGGTGACATGCTAGAGGTATCCTGTGATCATCATATCTCTTTGGGTACATTGATAATTTGCATGTCATTATATAGCTGTGAGTTAGACCACTCAGATGAGTGTTTTCACCAGGCTGCAGGATTGAAGGGTGGGATAAAAAATATTAGGATAGGAATCCTATCACTATCATCATCTTAGTCACTGTTGGGATCAAAATAGCTAATATTCATCCTTTTTTTTTAATAATAATTTTTTATTTTATTTTTTATACATTCAATTACATTATTCAGCTTACAAAGTGAACATTTCAATATGTGAACATTTCTTTCCAATGTAGTTGATCAAAATATCTTCAACCGATAACACCATTATCTCCCTGTCTTGTCAACGCTCCGTCTCCATATCCCTCCTCCAAATGTTTTTCCACAGGCCCCATTTTTAAACATAAACTATGGCTTATTCCAATCACTTTATATGTGTTAATGCATTTGGTCCTCATAACAACTCTATTATATAGTTAATGTTATTATGTCAGTTTACAGATGAGGAAATTAAAGGACGTAAATGTTAAATAGCTTGCCCAAGGTTACAAAGCTAGTAAGCAACAGATTAGAACTAGGATTTAAATCCAGGTAATCCAAAAACAAAAGGCATCCTTTAACCTCTAAGCTATGCTTCCACCCCACACCCACACACAGAACACACAACCAGTAACAGGTAGGGACACTTCTAGAACATAAAATGAAGATTAGTTTGAAAATTGTTAAGTTGCTAGAATGTTATATAGTTTTTATCCACTGCAAATTTTCAAAGATAGGAAAAACTTTTTAAACTGTTATCCAAATATCCATGGTAATTTGGAGAGAGAAACTTTCCATAATAGGCACTCAATGCTTTGATTATTTTGGTAGATTGTCACTTGATGGTATTACTAATTCTAGATGATACTTCGAGCCCCCTGTGTACCAGGGACTGTTCTGTGCAGATCAAGGCACATTATTTTATTTGACTTTCTTAACATTCTATGAATAATATGCTTTTACTACCCACTTAAAGATTGAAAAACCTGGGCCTGACAGACCAAACAGCCTGTGCAGTCAGACCTGGTAGGTAGCACAGAAGAACTGGGCACTTGGGTTCAACTCAGCCCTGAACCAGACTTAAAACTACTGTGCCACAAGCATCCATTGCTCCAAACATTCTCTTAATAAAACTGTGTAAAGGGTTGATATATTTTACTATTTTATGTTTATTTCCCCAATCAAAGGGCATTTTCTTATTAGGCAGAAAATTAAGATATTGCTTTGGCCCATTATCTTTTTCATTGTTCTTATCATACTATACTGTAATTATTGATTTATATCCTTTCTCTCTTCACAAAGCAGTAACTTCCTTCAAATAGGATTTTACAGGGACCAGGTGATGGAGTAGTGGTTATATCACTGGACTCCAAAATGGCCAACTGTTGTTTGAGGCCCAGACCTGACATATTGAAACACACACCAGGCACGTGTACATACATGCTCAAAATCCCAAGAGGAGAATGGAGGAGAAGGGACTGCAGTATGACCATCCCCTCTGGGGAGTGATTTCTTTTTGTCTCTCTGGCAAGCACACACACTCTATAGCAAAAATTTCTCTAAAAAAAAAAAGGATTTTACTTTCATATTTGAGTCTGAAATGTTGAATAATATGCCTGGTATATTATAGGAACTTAAAAAATGTGTGTTGGAAAAATGAACAAATAAAGACAGTGTTAAAAGGATGATTTAGTAAAGCTTTTTCTTCCTTGTAATAGGTAGATACCCTCATAATGATGTACAAAACTCATTGCCAGTGCATCCTGGACAATGCAATTAATGGCAACTTTGAAGAGGTAAGGGTGACAACATGTGTTGTTGACCATATTCCATGTATTTTCATGCCCTGTTCTTAATGAGTTCATATTAAGAGACAATTTTAATGTACGTATTCTTTGCTCTGCCACTAGATCCAGCATTTCTTATTACACTTTTGGCAAGGCATGCCTGATCATCTTCTTCCTCTACTTGAAAATCCCGTTATCATTGACATTTTCTGTGTTTGTGACTCAATTCTTTATAAGGTAAGCTCTTTGCGTGTCTTAAACATGAATCATTTATTTCTTTAAATAACATTTTGTCTATATTCTTGCAATATATTTGAAATAAAATTTGTTTCTTCTGGCTGGAGATACACTATGAATATTTTTCTGATGAAAAAGCAAGGAATTTAATAGTGCATGTTTAATAGTCAATGTATTTTAGTGGAAATTTACATTTAGTTAAAACAAATTCAACCTCTGTTCACAGTTAAGAATGCATCTAAATGTGTAGTAATAATAATATATGAAAACCCAGTTAATTTTTATTAACTCTTTAAGGTATTTTCAGATCAAAATAACACAGTAACTTTTTTTTCTTTACAATATTCGTACTCGGGGGAATAGCAGAATTAGGTATTCTTATAGAATTAATAATTTGAAAACCTTTAGCTTTAATTCATTAATATCCAGTTCTGTTCTCAAACCAGCTAAGAGTCCCTCCAGAATCTACAACAGAAAGATCACAAAGACACCCTAAATAAAGATAGCTGGTTGGTCCTCTAGCTAGACATGTGGTTCAGAAGGGAAA
>NW_006160076.1:3079184-3137581 GCF_000334495.1 Tupaia belangeri chinensis | reverse complement strand
TAGTTCCTATCTCTTGCCTGGTTAGAGCAGTAAAGAGATTCAAGCTGTGGGTTAAAAGTATCTTACAATGTAAGTAGTATAAAGTGAGTTTATCTATACCTGCTAAATTCATACAAGAAAAAACAATAGCCTTCAAAAAAAAAAATACTGTGTTGGCAAGAAGACCATACTGGACCTTGTTCAGTCCTCCCAAATTAGTTGCCACTGTCATGTTCTCAGTATAAAAGCAGAAATTCAACAGACTCAGTCCAGAAGCAATATTACAGACCAAGAATCAGTAGACTGACTGAGCCAGAATGAGGGACTCATATTTTCATACTCTGTTTAGTTCTCCCCCATTGTAAGAGAATGAAAAAAAAAAAAGTGCAACATATTTTCTGCCTTTAGCACAAGATAACATTGAAAAAAGACAAAGGAGAGCAAGAATTGTTTTATTTTTCCTGAGTCACATAAGAGTGAAATACTTTTTATTTTAGGATGAAAAGATTTAATTTGCACTAACTGGTTGTTATGCTTAACATCTGAGAAAGCAGCCAGAAAGGAGAAAGGAAGTGGTTGCCCGAGTGAGTATAAAAAAATGTTGGAGCTCGTGCACATATATTCGCCATTATCAGAGCAATGCTATTTGGACTATCACCCAGCTCTTCCAAGAAATACCTTAAAACATACTTTTTTCTCCAAAAAATGGTCTATTATTTTTGAATCCAACTCAAAAAACATTTTGAGTTTAAGCATCTTAAAATGAACCTAGTTTCCTCTCCTGGCGGTGGGCACAAGTAGGAAGTCAGAACTATAAAAACAATGTAAAATCAGCTTCTATGAGACCTTCACCCACCTAGAGAGTGAGCAGCTTTTTACTCCATAAACTGGTGAGTGATTACCAAGGTCAGTCTACAGGCAGTTAACAGCCTGGGCATATATGACATGCAATTTCTTGCCTTATTGTCTCATACAATCACTCACACAACTCATACATACATTCATTTTAGAAATAAAATTTAGCTTTCAGAGAAAAGTTAGCATGTTCTTCTGTAGGAAGCTAGGAAGAAAGTGCAATAGGCAAATAATAGGTCCTTCTTGAGAAATATTCATAAAGATTTACATTAACTCTTTTGCTGTTAAGGTTCTTACCGATGTACTCATTCCTGCAACAATGCAAGAAATGCCTGAAAGGTATGTTTGCTTAAAAAATATGATTATAATGTGTAAGTTTTCACCTTACACACTATATTGGGTCATCAGGGAAGTCTTAATGTATTTTTGCATAGAAAAATATAAGAAAATATGTTACAACTTTCCCAACAACCTAATATTTAAAGAACACATTGGGCAGTAATTCATTTATATACCAAGATTATTTTTCTGATTCTGTTCCTTTGTATCAGTTGTAGAAGATGTGCCTCAATCCTGCCCCCTAAGGAAGATGGCCATGTTACAATACCTTCTCCTTTCTCCTCCTGGGATTTTGGGTGTATACACACACACATGCCCAGTGTGATTTTCAAACTATTGAGTCCACGACTTGAACTGTGGTTGCCCATCTGGGAGTCCAGCATCTTAACCACTCTACCACCTGGTAGCCCCAGTCTGAAGACTTTTTACAAAACCTTTTTTCAATGTGAGAACAATGGAAACTTGAACAAATTGTAATGAAATCATGGAATTTATTTCAGTATTTTGGGGGCAAAATTCATGTAGGTTTGGACTGGTGCTCAAAACTACATGTTGATTGATTTTTAAAAATGTATTTTTCTATTTACTTTTCCCTCTAATTGATTTACTTTTGCAGTTGAGATTTTTCTGGTCAATAGTTTCTTTTAGTTACCAATTGTAGTCTTTAAACATTTCATCTATACTCTTGATCATATATACCTAACACTGTTATATCATAGCAAAATGGCTGTGCTTATTTAGTGCTAGGCATCTAACCACATGACTATTTAAAATAGTAATAATAGCTGACCTTTATTAAACACAGCGTAGGCTTTACAAATATTATTTCATTTAATGTCTATGATAAGCTTGACATATTCACTGTAGAAAATGAAAAATATAAGTGCATTTTAAAAATCACTCAATCTCAGGGCCAGCAGATGCCGTAGCAGTTACATCACTGGACTCCCACATGGTTGACCACAGTTCAAATATCAGATCTGGTGGCTTGAAACTCATGCCAGGCACCTGTGCATGTATGCCCAAGATCCCAGGAGGAGAATGGAGGAGAAGACATTGCAGCATGGTCGTCCCTCCTGGACAATGATGTCTCACTTTCCCTCTCACTGTCACTGTCTCTGTCTCTATTTCTCTCTGGTAAGCATACATGCCCTAAGGCAAAAACTCCTACCCCTCAACAGAAAGAAAACCATTCATTTCACCACATTCTTAATGTTTTAGATTATTTTCTCCCAGACTTGTAAAATTTGCTATAGGGCATGTGTGCTCACCAAAGAGAGAGAGAGAGAGACAGCACCCCCAGTGGAGTGTGATCATATTGCAATTCTTTTCCCCCCATTTTTCCATCTTATCATATTTGGGTCACTCATGCACACATACCCCATGTATTTTTCAATGAGATTTGAACTCTGGTCTACCACATGGGATCTGGCTCTCTTAACTGCTGTACTATGGGGCTGGCCTTCTCTCAGATTTTTTTCTAAGCATGTCTGTAAATATATTCCATTATAAAATGTAGCCATAGTATACATACTATAGCAGTATACTGTGAAATCTTTCCATATCAATACATATAGATCAATGTTATCTTTTTAAGTGTTTGCATACATTTATGGCACCTCAAAAATACTATAGTTAATGAATTTCTTTTAGAAAAATTGGACTTTTTTTTTTTTTTGATGCCAACCTCTCAGACTATTTCAAAGTGGCTATTATGATCCCAACTTCACCAGTGAGGAACTTGGGATCAGAGATAAATTTCTTTATTTTGCCAGAGGAAGCTGATTAGTGAGAAGTGGAGCCTAGGTGTCAGTCAAAGTTTATTTAACTCCAAACTCTTCTGACCCTTTTTCATGTATATGTCACTGCTCCCCAACTTATACAGCATCCCCAATATGTTTAGATTTGTTTTGTTGAGATAGAGTATGTAGGTTTTGACTGATTTTTAAACTTTTTATATGTTATTTTAATGTATATACAACCAATATTTACAAAGTTGGGACCTGTAACTAGGATGCTGTGATAGTTTATATCAGAAAGTTACACTATAAGAATATGTTACTAGAAATTAATATTAAAACAAATAAAACGATAATATGATTCTAATGTTCTGTCTCTCAAGAAGCCAAGATATATAAAATCAAGTGTACATTTACATTTTTCCAGAGATATTTCATAAAATGGTTGAATCATGAGTTGAAAATTAATAGCAAACTATTAGTTTTTGAGCACTCCCTGCCTACCAGACTTTAACCTGGCATTTTCCATGAATTACTTCTTATAATCCTCACAAGAATCCTATGACACAAATATCATCTTTATTTTTATTTAACAGGTGAGGAAACTGGAGCTTGTAGAGATTGTTTTGACTTAAATGACAGAGCTGGCAACTTCTAAAGTCATATTCTTGGAAGCATAAAATAATAGTGCACCCCCATTAAAATACCTGTACAGAATGCATATTTGAATCATGCAGCACTTAATACATCATTTTTTTTTGTAGTTTATTAGCAGACATCAGAAATTTTGCCAAAAATTGGGAACAGTGGGTTGTTTCATCCTTGGAAAACTTGCCAGAAGCGCTGACTGAAAAGAAGATACCTATTGTGCGAAGATTTGTATCTTCCCTGAAACGACAAACATCTTTCTTACATCTTGCTCAGGTACGTTGGCAAGCTGAGAGTAGTTCAGACACTGAATCAAAAGTGAATCTTTTGATGAGGAAAGATCGAGGAACTGCCACAGAATGAAGGTAACCAAGTAGACAACAATTAGATGAAATGTGAGATACTACAGGTGGTGGTAGAAGAGAAAAGGGACATTAGTGGGCAAACCAGTGAAATTTGAATTGAAGCTATAGTTCATTAAATTGTATTGCACTAATGTTAGTGTCCTGATTTTATAACATACAAGAAAATAGGAAGTTGGGTGGAGAATATATAGAAATATTCTGCAACATCTTTTCAGATTTTTTATGATTTAAAATTGTCTCAGAATAAAAAGTAAAATAAATACATTATGAATACAGTAAAAATGTGAAAAGCCACAAGAATTCAACTGGTAAAAATTACAACCATGGGGAATAAGCCCATATAATATTTGATGCTGTAAACTCACAAACCCAACACATTTTAAACTACCTATTAGTTATGGCTCTAAGTAGGGAAGAGTGAAAGTAAATTAGGAATATCACTTTGTATCTTCTCAAAATATACTTCTTCCCTGAAATGATTATTTGTCTTAGGAAGGTTTCTAGCTCCCAGAATTGTGAAGAGCCAGCTTGAGATAGTTCCAGATTTAAAAAAAAAAAAAAAAGTACAACCTCTAAAAATTTTTCTTTTCTGACCACGGACCAAAAAAAAAGTCATTCTCATTTTCTAAGTCCAAAATAAATTGCAAGCCTTTAATAGAGATGATTGTAAGTTTCAGTTATTGCTTTCGGTTTTAAAATAAAAAACTTTATTTGTAGCATTTTTTCTTGAGAAACTATTTTTTCTTGAAGTTAAAACTTTCCCCTAGCTAGATTATGAATGATACAGCTTTTTCACTTTCTCTGTGCAGATTGCCAGACCAGCTCTCTTTGATCAGCATGTTGTGAATTCTATGGTATCTGATATTGAAAAGGTTGACTTGAATAGTATTGGATCTCAGGCTCTTCTTACCATCTCAGGCAGCACAGACACTGAATCTGACATCTACACTGAACGTAAGTTCACTCGCTTTGTTTAGAACAGCGTGACCCAACCTTGGCACTATTGGCACCTCGGACTAGATCATCTTTTGTTATAAGTGACTATTCTGTGTGTTGGAGGGTAGTTAGCAGCATCCCTGACCTCTACCCACTGCATGCTGTAACTCCCTTCCCCCAGTTGTGACGATCAAAAATGTCAAAGACATATGAAAAAATGCTCAACATTCTCTGCCATAAAAAAATAATGAGACCCTGGCATTTGATAGAAAGTGGACAAATATGAAAGATTTAATACCAACCAAAGCAAGTCAGGCTATGAAAGAGAGGTATTGTATGTCCCCCCCTTAATATATATCAAATGTCTGCACTCCCACAGAAATGGAAAGATCAGAAGGTATAAAATCAGGGAGGGCAACTGTGGGTACTAGAGATAGTGTGGGAGGAGGGTGGGGAAAGGGGAGGGGGAGAGGGAATCAAGGAGAAAAACAAAACACGTAACAGACACAAAAATGGAAAAATATGTTGATTGTAATGTGTATAGCAATATCTTTGAATGGACTAATAAACAGCATATTCATTCCGGGAAATTCCATTTTGTATGCTGTAAAGGTATACAGTGGTTGAACGTAAAAAAAAAATTTAAAAAAGAAGAAAAAGAGGAAGAGAAAAGAAGAAAAATATATCTCCAGATTGCCAATCATTCTGGGCTACAATTATATCTATTTTGCATAGAAAAACAGGAAAATATTTCGTGTCTTTTTCAACAACCCAATATTTGAGAAACCCTGCTTTATAGAAACCTGGATTTTTTTTTAATGATTATTTATTTCTTTCTCTTGCGATAGAGGCAGGAACACCCCCTTCCCTGAGGAAAACAAACAAAGGTCTTTACACCAGGATCCATCCCTCAGCCTTAGGCAGCACAGATTGCAACCTGTACCTGTGTACTTGCATGTGTGGAGGGACCCTGACGTGCAAATTCAGGACCTTCCCATGTGGGACGAGTGCAGAGTACTGTGTACTATTGCTCTATTGCTGGCCCTTATAGAAATACTTGCATATGAAAAACATTGTTTTCTATTTAAAAATAGTTGGGGGGGGGCAGCAGATGGCATATGGTGGTTAAGTTGCTGGATTCGCACATGGCGATTGAGGTTCAAGTTCTGGATCTGGTCGGTTGGAAATCACACCAAGTACGAGTTTATGCATGACCAAGATCCCAGAAGGAGCATGAAGGAGAGGGGATTGCGTCGTCGTTATCCACCCTGGGAAGTGATTTCTCACTTTCCTTCTCACTATCTCTGTTTCTGTATCTCTAGGGAGCGTACATGCCATAACGCCAAAATGACTATCCCCTCCCCCCAACAAAAGGAAAAAAAAAAAATAGTTGCACTTCCTCATTGTGGAAAACCTGGAAAATACAGGAAATATGGGAGAAACAAAAGTAAACTATAATCTCATTGCTTAGAAATAACTTAGAATAATCAAAATGATTTTGAGTTTCATAAGTTTCTTCCAATTTTACATGTTTACACATTTATATATGTTTTACACTCCTGTCATTGTATGGTATATGACATATATCAAAACAATATTGCGGGAACCAGCAGTTAGCGTAATGGCTATGTCGTTGGACTCCCACGTAGTCGATGGCAGTTCACGTCCTGGACCTGGTGGCTTAAAACTCACGCTGGGCATGTGTGCGTGCGTGCCCAAGATTCCGAGAGGAGAATGGAGGAGAAGGGATTGCGGCGTGACCATGCCCCCTGGGGGGGTGATTTCTCGCTTTCTGTCTCTATGTCTCTGTCTGCCTGTCTGGTGAGCGCATGTGCCCTATATGAAAAACCACCCCCCCCCCAAAAAAAAGACAATATTGCAATACAATACAATACTGTTTTCCAAGAAGAGACTCTACTCTGCCTTGGACCATCTGGCAGAGCTTTCCAAGCCAATAAATGTGATTAGAACTAGGCTTGATCTCCCAGGAATAACAACCCATATTTTTCCTTTCTGAAATAAATATGTACATACATATATATATATAGTCTTGTAAAGGCTATAGCACAAATGATGAACTATTTTCTGGGGTGCAACCTCAACCCTGGTTTTTGTTTCCTAACATAAAATTGTATTACCCTTTGAGATTCAGTAAACCTCAAACTCTATAATAAAATGACTCTTAAACTCTGCCTTCTAATTTTTTTTATGAAAAAAATTACATATGTGGCCCAATTCCATGGTGTAGAATTTAATTTTTACCAAAGATATTTCAAAAAGCAATAAAATCAACAAGTTTAGCTTGGATAATTCATTATATTTTGTTTTGTTAATTGCCAGAGAGTACGTGTGCTCACCTGAAACAGAGAGGCAAAGAGAGGGAGAAAGCGCTCCTTAATGGGGAAGGTCCTGCCACAACTCCTTCTCTTCCATTTCTCCATCTTGTCAGGACTTGGGCATGCATGCACATATTTCTAGTGTGTTTCTCAATCTGCTAAGGCCAGGATTTGAACCACGTCAGCCATATGGGATCCAGCTTCCATAACCACTAGGCTACAAGACCAGCCTCATTTATTAGTTTTTAAGTAGTCTGTTTCATTTCATGAATACACTGAATTCAAAGTGAATACTAGCTATATTAACAGCTTACTCTCCTCTAGCATATGCACATACATATATAAAACCTGTTTTTCAATGTATTTTAAGATGCATACATTTACACATAAACTTTATATTTTTTTTTGGGGGGGGAGGGTCAGAGGATGTGTGCACTTGCCAGAGAGAGACAGGGAGACAGAGAAAGGAGAGTGAGAAAGTGTGTGCCTCCCCCTGCTCTCTCCCTACAAACACATACAGTGAGGTCATGCTGCAATCCCTTTTCCTCCATTTTTGTAGCCATGCTGGGATTTGGGAAATGCATGCACTTGTCCTTGACGTGTTTTTCAATCCCCTATGGCTGGGATTTGAACCATCTAGTCAGCCTTATGGAACCTGACATTTTAGCCACCAGGCCTCAGGGCAAGCCCTATTCATGATTAAAAATTTTAAGAGTAGATTATTGGGCATGTTTTTCCTTACTGTTCTTAGGATATGAAAGTAACTTATTTCACACATTTAACTTGATCTTTCTGTCTTATGCTACAAAATTCATAATGATTTCTAGTTTTAAGTTTTCTCTTGGTTTCAAAAATAGAATGAAATAATCTGTGTTCTTTCTTTTTTATTTTTTCATTTCTATTTTTTGTTTTTAATATGATAGAGGACTCTATTACTGTGTTTCAAGAACTTAAGGATCTCCTTAAGAAGAATGCCACTGTGGAGGCTTTCATTGAATGGTTGGATACTGTGGTAGAACAGAGAGTTATTAAGGTACTTTTTAATGACATATTTAGAAATTTTTGTTGTTGTTGAGTAAATGCTAAACTGGCTATAATTTCATGACTAGTTGGGGAGGGGAGGCAGGTTGTCAAAGTACTTCGGAAAGCTTTTGAAACTCTGCAAATATAGCAGCCCACATATCAAAAGTAGGAATATGGCAGGTTTTAGAGGACTGGTTATGGGTTTAATCCTTTTTCTCCTTTACCAGGCAAGGACTTCAAGATGCTATGCCTTCTCTATCAGTCAATAATGGTATGGCTGAGTAACACCAGTTCTGAAAGACGAACTTAGAAACTGAAAGGATATGGCTTTTCTAAAAAGCAAGTTTTCATATATGGTGACAGAAAATATGGTTTTAAACATTTGCATTTCTGAATTCTAGAAGCTCAGTATTTTGTCTTTTCTATGTGGTTTCTTCAACTCTTTCAGTTAACCTTCAAGTCATCCATCAAGAAACAAGGCAATAAGAACAAATACATCCCTTACTACTTGGTGTTAGCCATTCCATATCAAGGAAACTGTAGTTTGGGTACTTTTTCCCCTAAAAGAAAAACATTATCGTTCAGGACCAGAGAAGTCAGAGTTAATCATTCACAGAAATTTGTAACCCTTCACATTTCACCTTTTGTTCTTTCTAAAACTCTGTCAAAGAAAAATTAAAAGATAAAAATATTTCCTAAATTACTTCATTTTCTCATCTAATTCTATTAGAAAACAAGGCTACATTAAGATAAATATGTACTACTTCTGACAGCAAGGACAGGCAAAAATTAAAATCCCTGGGTAGATTATTTTATTTGATGAAATAAATGACATGCCACCTGTCTGTTCGTCAGAGAGTTGATCTTTTGATTTAATGTAGGATATATGTAGTAATAAGATGACAGATTTTATAGTCTCATTTTGTTCCTTTCTTTTTAGACCAGCAAACAAAATGGAAGATCATTAAAGAAGAGGGCTCAAGACTTTCTGCTAAAATGGAGTTTCTTTGGTGCTCGAGTAATGCATAATCTCACCTTGAACAATGCATCCAGTTTTGGTATCCTATAAAAACTCATATATAAAGACTTTATAAAACTCCTCTTAAATGGATTATAAAATTTGTTTTCCAGTCATAATTCCTGTCAATTTTTAAACACGTTATATTGTGACTTCTCACAACCTATTTGAATATTGAGCTAGTACAGAATGATATTATGAGCCTTGGTTTTGTAGTTAGACCACATGGACAGTTAAATCCTAACACTGCTTCTTAATAACTGTGGACCTCATTCAAGTCACTGTGCTCATTAAGGAAAGTGAGGACTATTCTTTTCATAGGACTGTATAGACACTTTACCGAGATGATATATATATATAAACACATTGCCCAGCACTTGATAAACAATGAATATCAGTAAGTGCTATCATTACATTTTATCAGTGACTGGATAATTTTTTTGTTAAACAAACAAAAACAAAGAAATAAACAATGAATAAGACATTATTTTCTCAAGGCACTACTAATTGTAATATGGCAAAGTTTTGTAACTTTTCTGGTTACCCACATAACTGCACATCAGGAATCAAAGCGCAGCTTAGAAGACACACTCATAAGAATTTGTGAACCATCTTTCCTAATCTATATGACTTGTGAAACAAATTGGATCAAATTAACTTTTTCAAAAATTGAATACCTTCATTTTCCTAAAATTTCTGAGATTCCTATTTTGTAATCATAATGCTAACTTCATGGGCAGTAGCTTTCATTTAATAATTGCATTTCAAGAAATCTTTACATCATAAAATAATGAACTAAATTATTTATTATTTAATGGTCAATGGAATTAAGTAAAATTAATGAATTTGTATTGAGAGATGAACAAACTGGTTGAATTTATTATCTGAAATGCTCATATTTAAGATTTCTTAAAATGCAGTTTTGATACCTGAGTTTATAATGAAAACCAACTTTTGTTGGGATATCCATTGTAGAGTTAAAAGAAGTTTAAGACTTTCCTGTATAGCTTTCATAAGACCATAACTCTTCTGACTCAATTTTATTTTAAAATCAAGCAATATTTTGTTTCAAGTGAAAAAGACATCTCCTTACATGGCACCTTTTCCAGACTGTGTTGGCCGTTGTCTAATTATTTAGTAAAAGTAAACAGAAATGGAGCAGAGTAGAGCTCATTCTCCTCAGGTTAAAGCTTATCATACTCCAGTGTGTGCCCTCTTAAAGCATAAAGCATGTCTCACTTTCATCCGTATTTTCCTTTGATGTAATTAGTGGCCAAAGAGTTGGCAGGACAGTACACATAGTGAGCTGGGCAGGCGGTACTCAGAAAGATTAGAGACCCAAGTTAAGCATGTTGGTCTTAGCAGGTCATTTAAAGTCCAACAAGTATTTGTTTATTTCAGTTGCTCCTTGTAGAGTGTTGGGAGATGGTCACAAAGATAACTGAACTTCTGTCTCAATCTTTTTCCCTCTTTTTCTCTTACCCTCCTCCATTTTTCCCCCATCTCACAATTTCTTCTCTCTATTCCCCATTCATAAACAAGGTTCTTTCCATTTAATCCGAATGCTTCTTGATGAATACATTCTCCTGGCCATGGAGACCCAGTTTAATAATGATAAAGAACAGGAATTACAGAATTTATTGGACAAGTATATGAAGAATTCAGGTAATTTAAAATAACCTTCTTGTTTGTATATTCCTTTGTTAAACCTAAGTTCATTAATACTTAGTGCATATTTTAAGTGGATTTATAAAAGTCTCAGAGTTTTCCTTCAAACAAGTTATTAACACACATGAGGGCACTTCAAAAAGTTTCTGGAAAAATGAAATCAAAATAGGGGTATATTTGGGTGCAAAGTCTTTTTGAAATCCATTGTATTTTTTTATAATACACATTTTAGGTGAACTGTTTGAAGACACCTCATATACTCACATTATGAAATGCAATATTTTATTTTCTCTAGTTATACATAGACTTGTCAAAGTATTATATTAGAACCTCTGAATGATTCAAAATCAGTCTTCTTAATTTCTGGGAATTGAGATAAATTAAAAGAATTGACTATAATTCAAGACAGCATGTGTGGTTTACTGCACATACAAATGGTGTTGAAAGAGGTTCTATAGGAGTCTAGAGGAGGAAGGGAATGTGTCTATCTGAGATGAGATAACTTGCATTTTTTCTTTTTTGGAGAGATTTTTGCTATAGGGTATGTGCACTCACTAGAGAGACAGAGAGAAACAGAAAGTGAGAAATCACCCCTCATTGGGGATGGCCATGCTGCAGTCTCTTCTCCTCCATTCTCCAGTTGGGATTTAGGGCACATACACACATGTGCCTGGCATGAGTTTCAAGCCTCCGGGTCCAGGACTTGAACCATGGTTGGTCATGTGGAAGTCCAGCAACATAATCATTATGCCATCTGCTGGTCCTGACAACTTACATTTTGAAGACTGTTCACTCCAACATGGATTATTCAGTGTCTCTCAGAACACATCTGTAACCACAAATACTTCAACAATGAAAACTATAACCACTGCCAAGAATATAGGTTTCCCATGGTAAACATTGCTTATGTGTTTCCAAGTTAATTACTCAACCATGTACCATTTCAGTTATGTTAACTTGAGTTTATTTACCAGAAATATGGGAATAATCTCATTTTTCCTATTTTAAAAATCTTTCCAGATGCAAGTAAAGCTGCTTTTACTGCCTCTCCAAGTTCATGCTTTTTGGCCAACCGTAATAAAGGGACCTCGATTTCCAGTGACGCTGTCAAGAATGAAAGTCATGTGGAAACAGCCTATCTTCCCCTGACATCTGGTCAGCCTGGAGCCTTGCCCCCTGCTCTGCATACGTTCCCTGCTGGGAATGCAGACAACATGCCACTTGCAGGTATGCTGTGACATCTCAGAGGAGCCCATCCCTTCATTTTCCTTAAAAATCATAACCCAAGAATAAAAAAAGGATTATCTTAACTGACTTTTAATAAAGATATATATTATCAGCAATTATTTTCATTATTAATATAGGTATCACCTTTATGCACATTATTCAATAAGTTATATCAAAAGTTTACATAATTATCCTTATTTAGAAAAAGAAAAAATTAAATTGGGTACACATAAAATTCTTACGATGCTTGGAAGGTCAAAAATGGGCTGCTTATTATTTTTGGCTTTTGAGTAGACTTTATTTTTCAATATATATTTGGCCATTCCAGGGTAATTATCACAATAGCTTTAAACTAGTAGTTTCAAACTAATAGTTGCCCTTTTAGTCTAGGGTCCCCTTTGTGTCAAAACGAATGTTTAAGATGGCAGTTGTGCAGCAGTAACACAGCATTCTGCAAAGCTCAGCCCATGTGGGAAGGTCCTGGGTTTGTTTCATGAGGTCTCCCTGTGCACTCCAGGCACACACTTGCCCGCCTCTGATCCTGGTTGACTGAAGCTGGGAATGAATTGCAGATTGAAGACTCTATTAGTGATGTACCTTTCTCTCTGTGCGTGTCTCTGTGTCTTTAGCTCTCTCATGGAAAAAGCAAATAAATTAACTTTAAAAAGTAAAACTAAATGAATTCTTAGTGACTTGAATTAACTACCGGAGAGTATTTTCAATCTGATTATTGCCTTATGTATTTTTCCCCCTTAATTGCCAGATGGCACATGTCAGAGAGAGATAATGAAAGAAAATACCACCCAAGAGAATGTGGTCATGCTACAACTCCTCATCCTCCATATCTCTATCCTGTCAGAATTTTGGGCACACACTTACACATGCCCAGTGTGTTTTTCAAGTTTCTGGGGTCAGAATTCAAACCATAGTCGGTCATGTGAGATCTAGCTCCCTTAACCACTAGGCCATGGGGCCAGTCCACCTTATGTCTTTTAAGAAAATCCTTTATATCTATTACTCCATTGGACACAGAGAATTTTCTATGTCCTGGAAAGACCTCATACATGAGTTTCATTGCACCAGTGGAAGAGCAGAGGCCCAGGAAATATGTGACTTTCATAAATCACCTTGCTCATCAGTGGTGTTTGCATGATGCTTTGCATAAACTTCCTTGAAGCCATTGCCACTTTGACAGAGTTTTTTGTTTGTTTTCTATAGGCACGTGCACTTCTGGAGAGAGACAGAGTCAGTGAATGGAAAAGTGAGAAATCGCCTCATAGGAGGGATGGCCATGACAATCCCTTCTCCTCCTTTCTCCTCCTGGGATGGAATTTTGAGCATGTATGTACATGCGCCTGGTGTGATTGTCAAGCCTCCAGGTTTGGGACTGAAACTATGGTCATTCCTGTGGGAGTTCAGGAACTTAACCACCATGCCACCTGTTGGCCCCCAGTGCCTTTTCCTTTTACTCTGAAAATCAAACTATTCAATATTCAGCTTGTCTTTTAATTATGAAGAAATGTGAGAAGATTCCCTCACCCTTCCTAAATGTGAGTTCTAACCATTTTTATACCCACATAAGCCTAAAGCCCAATACCGGACTTTCCTCTGTAGTCACCTACTAATTCCAAGTGTCCAGCGTTGTGAGATATATATACACACACACAGACACATATATATAACATATATCTAAACATATATTTATATATGTCTTGTAATAACACTTTTTTAAAAATCTGGATATGTTTATTGTTTTCTGGTTCAGTTATTTTTGGAGAGTACAAATAAACCAAGTTAGAATAAAAGTTATATTAATAATTTTTGAATATTTTTAAAGGTATGTATCCATTTGCTTTAATAAACCACTAGATGAATGTTCTATAAATTTTTTTCCAGGTCAAATGGACCTTTCACAGGGTGCTGGCCATTTGATGACACCACCCATTTCTCCAGCCATGGCAAGCCGAGGAAGTGTCATTAACCAAGGGCCAATGGCAGGGAGACCCCCAAGTGTGGGCCCAGTACTATCGGCTCCGTCACACTGCTCAACATATCCAGAGCCCATTTATCCTTCTCTCCCTCAAGCCAACCATGACTTCTATGGGACCAACTCGAACTATCAGACTGTATTCAGGGCACAGCCCCACCCCCCATCAGGACTCTATCCTCATCGTGCTGAGCACAGTCGATGCATGTCCTGGACTGAACAGCAGCTTTCTAGAGACTTCTTCAGTGGCAGCTGTGCTGGGTCTTCGTATAATTCCCGGCCACCTTCCAGCTATGGACCATCTCCTCATACTCAAGATTCACACAGTATGCAGTTTTTAAATACAGGAAGCTTCAATTTCCTCACCGGGACAGGTGCTACCAACTGCCAGGGAGCAACATTGCCTTCTAATTCGTCTAACGGTATTGAAATTTTAAAAGAAGTTTCCCCACTTTTGAAATGGCATTAAGGCAAAATCAGACACTGAATTGCCCCTCTGCTGTGTAGTGTGCTATCCTACATAAGGTTCTGAAGATCATGGAATCTTAAACATTTGGAGCTGATTCACCACATACCAATGCATTTTCTTTCTTTTTTAAAAAAATAATTATTTTATAACTCAATTAATTAATTAATTAATTTTAATCTTGAGCAGAGAGGGACAGAGCGAGAGAAAGCGAAAGAAAGGTAAAGTGAGAAATCAAGCCACCTGGTCCTGGACCGCAGTCGGCCATGTGGGAGTCCAATGCCCTCAACCACCATACCACCTGCTGGTCCCACAAATGTATTTTTATTTCTTATGTTGCCCTTCTAAAGGCTGTAAGTTGTGTGTGTGTGTGTGTGTGTGTGTGTGTGTGTGTGTATGTGTGTGTTTCTATTTGCCAGAGGGCACATGTGCTCGTTGCAGAAAGTGAGAAAGCATCCTTCTTTGGGGGATGGTCACACTGTAATCCCTCTCCAGTTGTCTATCCTTTCAGGATTCTGGGCACACACACACATGCCTGGCATGTTTCTCAAGCTGCCTGATCTGGGACTTGAACGATGCAGTTGGCTATGCGGGACCAGCTGCCCCAACCACTAGGCCATGGAGCCAGTCCACCACATATAATTTTTTTAAAAAATTATGTCAAACCATATGCTAGAGACCAACATTAACACTCCCAAAGAAGAATGATCTGTCCTTTGAAAACATTTTTAGTGGATAATGTTTCTTCCTCGGAACTAAAGCCATATTTTAAATATTGAGAGAAGAACAGTGCTCCCTATTAGGCCAATAAAAACCTGAAGTTAAGGGAGCTGGAAAAAGCCGTGGTCTTTTTCAGCCACCAAAATAGTATGGATTTTTTAATGCCTTTTTCCTAAGCGTAGGCCAGTCCTTTTCCTTTAAATATGAGTCTATATGTAAACATTATGTTTGAATATTTGTGAGAGGTTAATAGTGCTTTGTTCTTTTTTTAAAAATAGATCCCGTTACTTTAAATAAGAGCAATATGAAAGGTGTCTGTATTCCAAAATTTATATGACAATTTCTATGTGCTTTAAAAAAACACCCCAAAACAGCGTAGTAAGCCATACCTGTACATAAGCACAAATCCAGCCGTACAGGTTTAGTAAATATAGACACAAATGTCATATTTATAGCTAATATCTTTAGAGCTCTATTCAATTCTTTGTCCTACCTGGGACCTTTTTGTAATGAGGTAAAAGCACATTCTCAACACTTTCTGTTACAGGATACTATGGGAGCAATATAAACTACCCAGAGTCTCACAGACTTGGATCCATGGTGAATCAGCATGTCTCGGTGATCAGCAGCGTCCGCTCACTGCCTCCCTATAGTGACATCCACGACCCACTGAACATTTTAGATGACAGCAGTAGAAAGCACACCAGCTCATTTTATGCAGACACCTCATCTTCAGTTGCATGTCGAACTCCAGCAGTAGGTAAGTTGTTTGAAGAGTTCTTGAAAACATTTAAAAATGTCATTAATCACAGATATGTAGGATTATTCCAGGGAGATGCATTGAGGTGAACTGGGCATGTGTGTTCCCTCAGTTGATACACTACTTTGGAGCTGAAGTTTTATTTTTGTATCTGAATATACTGTTAATAAAGATGTTTTGTTTTTCATTTCTCCCTGCAGTGAAAGTTATTGCCAGGTCTATTACATATTTTTTTTAAAAGGAACAGCTGGGATCTATTACATATGCAAAAAGTTAACATAAACTGTCAAATACAGTCTAAAAGACAGTAAGTTTTACGAGGGCAGTAATGAAGTCTTTTTCTCACTCTTAGTAACCATTGAACCCACTGGAAGTGCCAAGTGGTGTCTTTGGGCCTCATGATCACCATCAGTATCTGAGAACTACTCCAAGGTTTTAAAAAAATGGTATCCTTTGATGGGGGACTACTAGCATTTTACCAACTTTATGTAAAATGTCCTTTAGCACTTTTGTAGAAAATGTTGCTATTTTTATTGTCCTATAATATGTAAAATTGAGAAAAACCATGAAGTCTTTTAGCAGCTTCTGCCAACCAGGGTGTCTTCTCTAAGCTTCACCTATGAAGAAATTCTGCAGCTTGCACTAAATGCATCATCACCACCTAGCAGAGTGTCTACCACACATTAGAACTTGATAAACCAATGAGTGAAAATCAGTGAGTGTTAAATAAGTAAAAGGTAGATCTATACATAGATTTGATCTCTAAGAAACTAAACATAACATATTGGTCTCTAAGAGGCCAAATCTGTGTATTAACTTAGTTTCTAAAGTTACAAATAAATTATCACAGGGCAAGCATATATGCATTAAATAGCAAGCAGAATATTAGTGTTTATATGAGATGATTGAAATCTTCCAATGCAACTTATTCCAGACTAGTGTAAGGCATTGGCATTGACATCCAAACAGAGCATATAAGAAAATGAGATAAATTCCATCTCTCTTCACTCAGTGTACTTTTCCAATAATTCAATAGGAAGCACTTCTGTTCCTGTGACCATCACAGATGCTCTCGCAGCACATCTCTTGCTATCTGCTAATGGTCATTGCTTCTAGGTTACTCTAATGAAGCAGAAAATTCCACTTCAGGAAGTTTCCTCACTGTGAGACTAAAATGTACTGTGTTGCTATTGTTACTATTAGTTCTATTTACCTGTAGAGATAGTGGAAGCTTTGCTAGAACATAGGTTGGGGGTAGAATGGAGTCTACGCTTTCACTGCCAGAGCTGACTTACAAGTAAGTTGCAAAGTGGGCTCCAGGGTGAGAAGGAATACAGTAAGTGGGCAAATAGTACAGGAAGAACAACACTCACTGTAGGCTTCCCAAGTTACAAGGCTCCCTTCTTAGTGACAGAAAACACATCTCTCCAGCAATAGGAAGGCAGCAACAGACCGTGAAGGAAATACAGAGCTAGTGAACCAGTGAGTTGAGTTTGTTTGGTGACACGACTGTGTGCCAGACTTCATGAAGACGTGGTAGTAATCAGGGCATAGTTTCTGTTTTTAAAAAGTTTACATTCTAGCAGGGAGAGAGTAAGGCAATGAATATATGAGGATACTTCAACAAGTCTGTGAGAAAATGAAATTAAAGTGCAAGTTTATTTTGGTGCAAAAACATTTTGGGACCAGCAGTTAGTGTAATGGCTATGTCGCTGGACTCCCATGTAGTTGACCGCAGTTCGAGTCCTGAACCCGGTGGCTTAAACTCACGCTGGACACGTGTGCGTGCGTGCCCAAGATCCTGAAAGGAGATTGGAGGAAAAGGGATTGCAGCATGGCCATACCCCCTGGGGGGTGATTTCTCACTTTCTGTCTCTCTGTCTCTCTCTGTCTTTCTGGCAAGCGCATGTGCCCTATAGCAAAAAAACCTCTCCCCCCAAAAAAAAATTTTTTTGAAATCCATGAATAGTTTGTTCATAATACACATTTTCCATGAACTTTTAAAAGACTGCTTATGTAAATGCATTAAAAAGGTCATTTCAGGTACTCTAGAGTTGATTAAATATGATAAAATGACAGCTAGTAATAGAGTGCTGTTTTAGGAAGGGTGGTTGGGAAATGAATTGTGGGGCAGAAAATCTGAGTTGAAAGCTGAATGATAAAGAGATTATTATGTGAAGATTTGATGGTGGGCTTCTAGGCAAAAAGAAAGAGCAAGTGCAGAGCTTCTGAAATGGGAACAAATTGGGAAAGTTAAATGGGCAGGAAGAAGGCCAGTGCGATTTGAGCATGATGAATGAGGGAGAGAATGGGGCAACTAAATCAAAAGGCCAGGATAAATTCACATAGGGATTTTATGAACCAAGGCCTGAAGTTTGGGTTATGAACTGAGAATAGAAATCATTTGAGAAGAAGTGTGAAAATTTTATTTTGTACTTCAATAAAATCCCTTTGGCTGCTCTCTGGAGGAGGAGAGAGTGAGATAAAGAAGAGGCTCGTGAGACCAGTCAGAATGCTGCCATGTTGACCTCAGTGAGAGTTGGTGGTTTAACAACAATTATGGAGGTGCAGATGGAAAGAGGAGATAGACTAGAGAATACACTAAGGTCTTCATAAAATTCATGTAAAATGTGTAATGTGAAAATCTATGCACAGGTTTCCATTTTTTTTTGCATCAAAATATATTCATACTTGCATTTCATTTTTATGTCAACTTTTTGAAGTCTTTTCATATTTTGGCATAGAACTTAAGTTGAAATTGAATTTTCTTTGTGAAATATGTAGAATAAAGAGAAATTTCTGGGAGAATAGCAACAAGTGGGGAAAATGGAAGAAAGGAACTTTCTGACAAACCATAGACACTCACATTTAGAACAGTCTGTGTGCCCAATGCAAAAACACAGAGGCTTTAACGAAATGGCATGTGGAGAGAAAAGAAACTGTACATAAATTTTAATTGCTGGTTATATATTTTCCCTTCCAGCTTCCAACTTGCAAGCTGCAATTCCTTCTTCCTCATCCCAGTGTATGTATGGAACTTCCCATCAGTATCCAGCTCAAGAAACCCTGGACTCCCATGGAGCAAACGCTAGAGAAATGGTGTCCTCCTTACCGCCCATCAACACTGTGTTCATGGGAACAGCTGCTGGAGGCACTTAAACCAACAATGTCGGGTGGGGGTTGAAACTATAAAATCTCTACTACATGAATATTAATACTCGCACAGTGAGAGTAAGGAAAATGGAATATGTAGTGGCTGGACATTATTTTTCAACTCACTCAGGCTATGGACAATCCCATACTGAATGGAGATACTTGCAGAGTTTGTCTTGCACACAAATAGTTTAAAATATTATCTCATTTTTAATTATAGTTTCAAACATTATCTAGTGGAACCAGTGGAGATTTAAACATGCAAACATTTCAACTAAGAAGATTTAATATTTTACTTTCTAATTTATTGAAAGTCTGTGTGCTCTTTCATCCCTGGTTTCTAAAAAAAAAAGAGAGAGAGAGAGAGAGAGAGAGAAATATATTTAATGCCTTTACAATACCTTTAATTTATTAGGATTTCAGAATCATTGTTTACTGTCCCTTATTTGACAAAAAGTCAAATGTGTATATTCTACCTCCTATGGAAATGTTTACAAGCTCAAGAATTAATTCAATTCATCCGAGACCAAAGTTGCAGTTTCTGTGCTTTAGAGCTTCAGTGTGATGATTTCTGTTACATAGTAATATTCTGATTCTATGTAATTGAACAGAAATGATAAATGTGTTCACCTCTTTATTTAAAAAAGATAAGAAATTATAGAACTATCATTAAAGGCTTGGTTGCTCTGAGGACTGGTACTATTTCTGAAGAATGCTGGGGACTAGCAGAAAGAGTTCATTGGGGTATGGGGTTAAAGAGTACAGTTGGTTGGTCATAACACTAATTCAAGAACATTTGCATATCAGATCTATGCATAAAATATAAAGGAATTATGGCTTGTTGATTATTTGAACTTCTTCAGATTTGGAAGTAGTCTTTATTCAAATATTTTGCTTATAAATCAAGAGTGACTAAGGATTCAGGGATCATCTGGATGTAAAGGCTAATTCAGAAATGAAGTATTCATTACACATAAATACAATTTGATATCATCTATTTATCTGTCTTTCTCTTTCTTTTCCATATGTCTTGACCAAAAAGTTTGTTATAAAGATTCCTGGCTGGGGACCAGCAGGTAGCATGGTGATTACGGTGTTGGGGTACTCCCACATGGCCGACCAAGGCTCAAGTCCCAGACCTGGTGGCTTGCTTTCTCACTTTCCTTCTTTATTTCATCAAATAAAAATAAATGAATAAAAATAAATAAATAAATAAAAGATTCATGTCCTATAACGAGAAACTTCCATGAACTTTACAGGTTTCTCCTATATTGTTGGTATTAAAGAATGAGTTATACTATAAGCACCAGGTACATCATAAATGAATGTGTAAACCCCAAATACCCATTCTACATTATGACATAATTTGATTAAACGCAGTATGGATTTGGTTTTCAGAAAGCAATAAACAATTATCTGTTAATTTATTGGCATATTGCTAACATTTGCTTAATAGTGTTCTCAGTGTAATTAATTTAATTAATGGAGTAAAAAGAGTTTGCAACAGTAGAAAATCATGGAAATAGTAAACAAAATGGTTTATTTTGCTTTAATCATATTGCTGGAGTACAAAGAAAGGCAAAATTAACAAGGGATTATAATAAAATAGCAAACAAAGTAGCTTTAAGAAGTGTTTGACCACATGTATTGGACATTAAGGATTAAAAATTTAATGTATAGTGATTATGATTAAATATACATTTGGCATCTATTATGTGTCAAATACTATTTTAGATGATGTAGAAAATACAACGATGAAAAACACACTGTCATACCTTTCATTCATTTTGATGTAATGATGAAGGGGTGATGAAATAGGAAATCGAAGCTCATTGAACATCTTTGAGTAGAAAAGCAATGTGGTGGGGAAAGTGATGTTTAGGAACATCTAACGGCCATTGAAGGGAGGAGATAGATTGGATAGGGGAGGAGTCCGCTTGAGAAAAGGCTATTTAGGAGGCTTTTTCTCTCATCCAAATGTCCATCAGATAAACACAGAGAATACTTCAAAGGAGAGGGAATGAGATGGGGAGAAAGAAGCACAGGCATCATTTCAAAGAAACATATGTATCATTTCAAAGAATTCACTGAAGGATTTTCCTTAACCCTATCGGCAAAGACTTTTCCTACCTTATTTTTAAAGCATTGCAACATAAATAGACTCAATATCGATGCCCTCTCTGTAAATGAGGGAAAATGATCTGGAGCAGGAAGAAGCTCAGAACAGGTGAGTGGTATCTCTGGGTTTCAGGTGCACCTGGCTAATAACAAGGTGCTCAATCTTAATGTCAAGAAAAGACAGATGACTAACTTGCTCTTTCCCCCAGGCCATTGGACTTGATTTCATCTCTGTTAAACATAAAACAGCGTTTCTTAATGCAGGCATTATTGGCTTTCAAAGAGGACTGCTCTATGCTTACAGGACTATTCTTATATCATACAAAATTTAGTATCCACAAACATTAAATGCCAATAGAACCTTTTATTTTATTTTATTGTATGTAGTTATAATGGAAACCAGAAACACCTTACACATGTATTTGCAAATTTTCCTGAAGAAGTAGTACTAGTCCTGCATGAATTGAAGGAAACATCTTTAATTCTACCTGGGAGCATGAGATGTTAGCTCATTGCCCTTCTGTTACATGCACCATTTAGGAATTATTTCCTTTAAGAATCTAAAGCCTGGATGCTCAAGACACTTTCTGTCTTCCTTTTTGTCAATTTAATACAGTTGAAGGATCTTGCCTAGCTTTTTAGTGTTTCTGCATTTTTTTTTTTTCATGATTTGTTACAGGGTATGTGTGCTTGCAGGAGAGAGACACAGAGAGAGACAGGGAGAGGAAATGTGAGAAAGCACTCCCAGCAGGAGCTGTCATGCCACAGATACTTCTCCATTTTCCTCTCTGGATTTTGATCATGCACACACATTTACCCAGCATGTTTTTCAAGCCACCAAGTCCAGGACTCCAGCCATGCAGTCAGTCTTGTAGGATCCAACTGCCTTAACCATCATACCACCAACTGGCCCAGTATTTCTGTTTTCAAAAGTAAATGAAGTATTAGTTAAGTTGTGTTTGGAAGTTGTGGAGTATCGATATAAAGAATGACTTGTTCAAGCTAATACTCAGATAAAAATGCAAAATTAAAGTTAGAAATTGGTATTCAGAAATGCTGTTATTACTAAACTCTTAAGGTACTGTATTTTAAATTTATATTATTGTGTTGGTACAGATGAAAGATATAGTGATAAATGAATTCCCATAAATTCAGTGGGTTTTTAACACAATTTAGAGACCAAGAATCTTCTTTTTAATACTAATAACTTAGAACACATCTACATCATTAATATAGGTTAGATATAGTCTGGCTTGTTTTCCTCTTCCTGGAGGTGTTGCACTAAGATAAATCAGAGCTTTCCTCAGTTCTATTTTTCCAAGAATGCTTCCGGTGCAGAATATTTTTTTAAGAAATTAAGTTCCAATTACAGTTGTGATGGGGAAAAAAAAAGTATTTTTTTTTGTTCCCATATTGAGAAAAAATGAGACCTTTAAGGGTTATACATGCATAGCCCATTTTGGAAATGGAGAAGGGGTGGTAATAGTGCCTTAAGAGAATGGTGCCCTGATCAGAGATGTGAAAGTCCTTCACTGTGTGGGACAGTTCCGTACACTGAAGAATTGTCCGCTACAATAGCCGATGACACATCTATGGAGAAATGGCAGACCAATAGGCTTTGAAGTGATCGCATCAAAACTTTGGCCATTTGTAGCACTTTTTATCTTTTAATATACTTTGGAACTGTGACTGCAAAACTCACACAGCCAAGGGACCAGCAGTTAGCATAATGGCTATGTCGCTGAACTCCCACGTAGTTGACCGTGGTTCAAGTCCCGGACCCAGTGGCTTAAACTCACGCCGGGCGCATGTGCGTGTGTGCCCAAGATCCCGAGAGGAGAACAGAGGAGAAGGGATTGCGACGTGGCCATCCCCCCTGGGGGGTGATTTCTCGCTTTCTCTCTCTCTGTCTCTCTCTGCCTGGCGAGCTCACACGCCCTATAGCAAAAACCTCTCCAAAAAAAAAAAGCTCACACAGCCAAGAGAAACTAATAGGCAGAGTAGGGCTAGAAGGAGAGGGAGAGAAAGGCAGAGGTAAAGAGAAGCAGAGTTTGGGAGGAGCCCAATAGGCAGCAATAGGTGGGCCGCTCTGATGGGAGACCAGATGCAGCTTCCCAGACCTGCAGTGAAACACCAGAACTGCAACTGTGCCATCCTGACCAACAAGGACAATGCTAAGTTCTCTTCTACTCACTGGAATTTGGTATCAGAGCTGTCAGTGGACTCAGGCTCCATTTAGCCACTCAAAATACAACCACTTTAATTACACTACCAGGTCCAATACAGTATGTGTTTCTTCTTTGCTGAAAAACTTGATTATAAGCTAGAGGCTCACTGATTTTATTCTTGAACGACTGAATTTATTCTCACACAAATACAGTTCATAAAATTAAGGCAAAGAATACTTCCAATATTTGGAAGTCAACCTAGGTTGTACATTTTCTTCTCTACCCCTAAAAAAAAAAAAAAAGAATAAATAGAGAGCATAAGTCTCTGAGATTAATGAATTCTGAAACTCAAAATCAAACTTGCTACTTTTAAAAAGACAGTAGGCAAATGAAAGTGGTATGTCTGAACTCCCTGAAAAGGGATATTATAGACACTCAAATTTCTATGTAACAGGAAGTGAAATTAATTATATTGCAAGTGTCAAAATTATAGCTATGAGCTCACATAAGGTTGCAGTAGTAAACTGTTCACACTATATTTGAGGGCAGATTTACAATCCAGGGTGAGTTATAGAAATTTAAACAAAAACCTTCCAGAAAAGTAAACAATAATGATTATGGCATACAGGACATTTTGTTCTTTGAGAAAGATAAGAAATGATGAATTTATATGAAAGGTTATTGTGCCATCTCATTCAATTATTGAATTCTAAATTAAATCCTCGAGTCTGTAAATGGCAGAGAACACAATCTGTCTATTCTGAAAAGTGCACTGATTGTATGAAAAGAAAATAAATTTTAGTTATTTCTTGATTATAGGCATTGGCGATGGCAGGTAAAGATTGGTAGTTGTAAGTGAACTCTGATGAGTAATCTATTCACTAATTTTGGGATATTTAATAAAAAAATTAAATTTTATCTGTGCTCTGATTAATAAAAGATTTCCATTCATTTTTTAATATCAAAATCCTATAAGCAATGCATAATTTCACTGGTTAGGGCTATGTAATATTTGAATAAAAATGTTTCTTATTATAAAGACAATTTGTTTTCTAGAATAAACAAAATAATTTTTCTTTCAGTTCTTTTTTTATAGAATCTAATCTAGCTATACAGATTTCTGATTTTTGCCCCAAATTTGTCTTTGTGTATTTTCAATAATATTCATGCAGAATTTATAAAGAGAAGGTTACTCATTTGTTTGACCATTTTAATTGTCATAGCATAAGTATTTTAATTATCATAGCATATGGTTCTAATAAAAATATCTTTGTCTATTTAGTTGCATGGGAAACCTTGGATGTATAAATGTAGAATGCTTCTAGGTTCTTGCTCTTACTACAAACTTTCTCATTATTTATAAATTCCTGTTCCTATTTAAATGCTTTGTCTCATTATTCATTTACTCTCGATAATTAAAATGTATTGCTCGAGTTTTTTCTTTTTTCTTTTCTCTCTTTTTAGGTTTTTACCACAGGGCACATGCTACCACAAAAAGAGACAGAAATAAGAAAAGCAAGAAAGTGATTTTCAAGTTGCTGGGTCTAGGATTCAAACCGTGGTTTGCCAAGTGGGAGTCCAGTACCTTAACCACCTTGCCACCTGCTGGCCCCTTGTTCATGTACTCTTAATTAAATATCCTGAGAGCATTCTTAATTAAATATCCTTAGAGCATTCTTAGGCTTAATTAGGATTTGTTTAGAAGTTAATGTATTGAAGGTTCCAAGAGATAGTCCCTTTTATCTCACATTTTAACAAATATGTCTGCTCACTTCGGTGATAACAAAGACGAGGTCCTTTCCTTCACGGAGCTATAGTTTAAGCTAAACATTTATATACTTGGTTACAATTCATTGAATTTGTGACAAGTAAAGTTGCTAAGAGAAATGACAAGAGTAGGGCTCAGAGTAGTGTGAATAGGGCAGGAGAGGGGGTGGTTAGAAGAAGCTGGTCAGAGCAGCTTCCTGGAAGAAGTGATATACAGTCTGAGACCTGGAGAACAAGAAGGAAGTGAGTGGTGATGGGGAAGTATATTTTTGTGGGACTGGGGAAAGGTAGTGATGGCCAACATAGCAAGTGTTCAGCATGAGAATCCAGTAGATGAGAAACCAACAATGACTGAAAAGATGTGCTGAACTTGGACAACTTGGAGTGGCTAGAATGAGTTTGGGGAGATACTCCCAAGTCTTTTACACTTAAAAAATTATTGATAAAACATGAGCAATTTATATGGTTGTGAAGATCTATAAGGAATTAAAAGAAACTGTAAGATTGTGAAGCTGGTGTCCAGGTGGTGGTACAGTGGTAACATGGCTGGACCCATAGGGGAAGGTCTTGGGTTTGCATCCTGGTATCTCCCCGTACATGCCAAGTATGGTGCAGGTGCCATGGTTTAGGATGACTAACACTAAGGGTAAATCATGGTATAAAGATCTTGTTGGAGGTTCTTCTCTCCCTCTCTATCTTTATCTCTTTCTTCTCACATGAAAATAAGATTTTTAATAACTCTGTAATGCTGAAACACTTTCATGGTGAAAATAACCTTGCTTTCCCTGATGCCATAATTAAACGTCATTTAATAGCTTCGAATCCCCTTTTAAATGTCCTACATATAAAATAATCAATAAAATTAAACTCATAGGATTCTTTATGAAGGTCTGAATTTAGATCTTTTTAAAAATTTATTTCAGTCTAGGGACCAGCAGATGGCATAATGTTCGCTGGACTCCCACATAGTCAATTGTGGTTCAAGTCCTGGACCTGGCAACTTAAAACTCCATGCCAGGCATGTGTGTATGCGTGACCAAGATCCCGAGAGGAGACTAGAGAAGAAGAAATTGTGGCATGACCATCCTCCCTGAGGGATGCTTCTTTGCTTTCTGTCTCTCTGTCTCTCTATCTCTCTGGCAAGTGCAGACTTCCCATAGCAAAAATCTCTCTCAAAAAAAAAAGAAAGAAGATTTCAGCCTATATACATGTTAGTAGAATTTTCTATTCTTTTTCCACAAATTCAATCCCTAACTTCCTCTCTTAGAAAATATTTAAATAACAAAAGTAAAAATAGGTTAATGTTTTTATATTTTTAATTTAAAACTAATTAACTACTTTATTTTTATATTTTTCCACAAACATTTACTTTACATATCAAAAAATTTTGCTCATACTCCATAGTTCTTGACAATTAATAAACAACTTTCAAAATTTGAAAATATTGATTTCAAAGATAATGTTCAAAATACTTCTTATAATTTCGTAGAATTTTGTTTGTGACTCTATAACAGCAGAAACAGTATGGTTTTAAATATTTTTGAGAAAATATTTACATGCCAACTACTCAAATTGTGAAAAGCAAATGCCCAGCACACAAGTCACACATAAACCTTCTCAATTCAGTCCTGTCTACCAAGTATTCTGTGAGACACCATCTGCTAGCAAAAATCAGTCTCTTTTTCTTCTTTCAAGGTCTTTCTCAAGATAATCCTCTGGTGTAGTTGCTCTTTTGCAGTCTCTAATGATTACAATGCTGGGCTGTAAAAGTTCAGGTATTTTATGTTATAAATTCTTTTATATATCTTCTCTAATCCTCTCTGCCAGGCAGTACTATTTATGGTGCCAGGCCATCTTTCTAAGAGCTTCTGTTGGCTTACTCGAGATCCACCGTAGTTCTATAGTTTTCTGATTGATCTTCAGATATGACATTGCAGTCAAATGCTAGGGACAAGAAATATCAATAACAATGTTGAATGTTAACTTCCAGGATTTAAATGGGAAGATGGACCACAGCAACACTGTATATTCAACAGGAGAGAGCTTGAACATAAGACTGAACTGGTGAAATAGAATTTTATGACTTTCGAGTAAAACATTACTGATTTTTTTTTACTATGCTTTGTTTTCCCAATTTAAACATTTTACTTTCTTTTGAGTTGTTGATAGGTTCAGCAATTTGTTCAATTTTTCTTTTCTGTTTCTTTAAATGGAAATATAAACTTTTCTTCCTTCCTGACCCCTCTTGAATTGGAAATAGTTGGGAGTGTTCTTATTTTGTGGCAGAAGGGTTATTTGCTTGCTGCATTGAATCAGAAATTTGACTGTTAATGCTTTTAAATGACATTTTCCTATTTTGTTGGGTATGATTGATTGTAACCCTAAAGTTGAAGGGAACCTAAGGTGACGAGGTCAAAACTAAGATTTCTCAGGTTGATGTGGTGACTTTACCTCTTTTCTTAAATAGACATTGTAGAGCTCTAAGAAAGAATTGAGTAGGGAACACATTTACAAAAGTGAAAAATTAACTACTCAATATGATACCTGCTCTAAAGTAAAGAGAAGCCATTGTTTTTATTAGTTAAAAACAAGGGTGGAGCTCTTACCAATCAATAGTCAGAATGAGGGTCAGAGATTTACAGCCTTCAAGCATCTTTAAACACACTGAGGCAAATATGGGCTTCGTGGTTAGTTTGTTAATCAAGATTTGTCATTTGGCTTTGTGTACTTTAGTTTATTAACGCTTTATGTATATTTATTAATGTTCTATGAAAAATAGAATCGTTTCCATATTTTACATTTAAAAAAGGGTTAGATATCTTGCCTTTAAATTTGGGATTAATAAATTGATACAAGAGGTCTTCAAAAAGCTCATGAAAGTATATCTTATCAGAAAATTATGTGTGGATTTCAAGACTTTTTTAATATCAAAATATTTTAATTCCATTTTTTGAGGAAACTTTTTAGGTTGCCTAAAAAGTTATGTGCTTAAAAAGTTATTTGCTACCACCTGCCCCCATCCTCAACACACACACAGTTTTGTTTCAGAGAGATTTTTGCTCTAGGGTGCATGCGTTCATCAGATGAGACAGAGAAAGACAGAGAAACAGAAAGTGAGAAATCACCCCCCCCCGGGGGTGGGGGGAGATGGCCACACTGCAGTCTCATACACATGGGCCAGGCATGAGTTTCAAGCCACAGAGTCTGGGACTCAAACTGCTGTTGGCCATGTGGGAGTCCAGCAATGTAACTGCTATGCCAGCTGCTGGTCCTACACACTATTTTTTCACTTATTCACTATTTATCTCAATTTCTGGAAACTTGTGCAGTTTATAACAGCTAGTTTTGACTCTACTTCCCAAAGTAACCTAGAAAATACCTGAAGGTGGTATCTGATACAACTTCACAGGAAGCTGAATATTCAGTTGTTTCAGAGATTAAAGACACATAGATATCAAACCGGCAGAGAAAGTCCTCTGAGGGTACATTGAATCTTGAGTAAAAGAGAACCCCTTGGCATATCAATGGTTCTCTCACGTGGTGATGCTCACCAGGGAGAATAAAGGCAAAGTGTCCAAGAGCTGACTAATGGCCCCTAGAAACCAAAAACAGTAGCTTGTCATTTGCACATGCTCAGTGGCTTTGTTCTGTGTTTGAAACCACATTAGTTGTGTAATCAGTAATATACTTTCTTAGATATTCATTTTTCTCATTTGGAAAATGGGCTTAATAGCATTTAGAAAGTTTTGGTGAGGATTAATTGAGCTATTTATGATGATAGTTCTTGATACATTGCATGGGCTCAATAAATTGTAACTGTTAGTATCAATATTATTCAAATCCACAGAGTCAGTAGTTATTAAAAATACTGTACACTTTTTAAAAATATCTTTTTATGTAATATAGACCACTCTATTGCTAGAGTTGTCTAGTAAGATAACTTAGACCATTGCCAATTAAATAAAAATTTACTATGTGGGACCAGCAGTTGGCATAATGGTTACATCACTGGACCCCACGTAGTCGACTGCAATTCGTGTCCCAGACCTGGCAACTGAAAAATTGTCCTGGGCGCATGTGCGCGTGTGCCCCAAATCCTGAAAGGAGACTAGAGGAAAAGGGATTGTGGCATGGCCATATCTCCTAGGGGGTTATTTCTTGCTTTTTGTCTCTCTGTCTCTCTCCCGTAAGCACATGTGCCCTAGAACAAAAATCTCTCTATGTAAAAAATTTTAAAAATGTATTATGTAAAAGTAAAGGAAAAAAACAAAACAAAATGTAACGTATCATTATCTACTTCAACATGGTTTCAAACAGACAACACAGTATATAATATGGGCTGATTGCTAGACATAAAAACAAAACTACAAGCAGTACTTTAGAATCACTTGCTTTAAATATACGTATTTTAGTGTTTTCATACAATGTTTCACATTCTTCTCCTAATAAACTAATTCTGGGAGGGTAACTATTTTATCTGCTTGACTGCTTTTGTTTTCACATACCTGCAATAATCAGTTATAAAAATATGAAATTTTTCTTTGACAACTTTGATTAAAAAGAAAGTATTTTTGGGACCAGCAGTTAGTGTAATAGCTATGTCACTAAATTCCCACATAGTCGGCCATGGTTCGAGTCCCAGACCCAGTGGCTTAAACTCACGCCGGTGCATGTGCGTGCGTGCCCAAGATCCCAAGAGGAGAAAGGAGGAGAAGGGATTGTGGCATGGCCATCCCCTCTGGGGGGCGACTTCCCACTTTCTGTCTATCTCTCTCTGTCTTTCCAGCGAGCACATGTGCTCTATAGCAAAAACCTCTAAAAAAAAAAAAGAAGTATTTTTCATTGATTAAATGAATATTATCTCAGCCAAAGTCATCCTCTTAAGCCACTAAGCTGAACATACAACTGTTTATTATTGAAAATACCCCCCAAGATACTCCTTAGGCACCTCAAGCTCAGAGCATACAGACCTGGAGCCACATGCTTCACTCTCAGATTGCGTTCTTATCATGTTTTCTTCTTGTCAATTCAGTGCTATGGAATCAGAAACCTGGAATCACCCTAAATTCTCCCTCAATATTCCCTCTGTCCCTTGATCTTTTCTCGCTTCATTTCCATGAACAATCCCGTGCAAAATCTTATCTATTGTCAGGATTATGATATTGGTCCCAACTTGGTTTCTCCAGCACTTCTAGAGGGATCCTTCTTAAACACAAATTACACTTCCATTCAGGATCCTTTTTCAGCTCCTCTCTAACCTCCGAACAAGGCCCACACTCATCTGCATTGGCCTAAGGTTTTTACCCTTTTCATGCTTGGAGCTAGCACTAATCAATATGCTTTGAGGGATGCTGTCTGCAAATGAAAGATTTGTAGGATTGTTAGATGACAAAAGCTTCACAGGTACTATAATTTCCTTTATGTTTTGTGCTCAGAATAGAAAGTGTGGGAATGATAAATGGTCAATACAGATGAAATTGCTTACAAAAATCAATAGCTCTAATGGCTCTAAAATATTTCAAGACATTAGCATTTGACACAAACAACTCAGAAAGCAATCTTATTTAATGGGAGTTTTTGTCTCAATTCTCATTCTTTTTAATGTGTGACCAAGTGATGTTGAAAGACTAAAGAAAGACCCTGATAGACTTTCATGACATATAGATATATAGAGGCATCCTTGAGGTTAAAGCTGAGCCAAGGGGACCAGCAGTTAGTGTGAAGGCTATGCCGCTGGACTCCCACGTAGTTGACCGCGGTTCGAGTCCCAGACCCAGTGGCTTAAAACTCACGCTGGGTGCGTGTGCGTGTGTGCCCAAGATCCCAAGAGGAGAATGGAGGAGAAGGGATTGCAGCATGGCCATCCCCCCGGGGGATGATTTCTCACTTTCTATCTCTCTGTCTCTCTCTGTCTGGTGAGCACACATACCCTAAAGCAAAAACCTCTAAAAAAAAAAAAGCTGAGGCAAGGAAGTTAATATACAGGAATTCAATAAACTCTCTTCTATCCACCCTGTGGATATTCTCATATTCTCATTCAGTCTTCTAGTATAGATGTTGCATTCCTCAAGTCTCTCCTGAAACCTTCAAGTACAGGTTAAGTCTCTCCTACATACCCTTTTAGAGCCAATACTTCTCTAACATAACACTTATTCTACTTTTCTGCACCCCAAAGTACATGGTAAACCCTGGGATGGCTAAGGAAGTTGTCAGGATTATTGACACACTTCCACAATAAATACATGCTTATTTAAGATTGTATGTAAGGAGCACCTTTAAACTCAGAATGAGTGATCACTTTTGGGTCCATTGCTCAAGAGTCTACGAGTCAAATAACATCTTAAGACCAGAGCTAGGCTGAACCAACAATCATTGTTGTCTAACGGGGGGCCAGCCAGCATTGCACAAAGTACAGGAATTTACTGATTGGGCTTGTCCTGGCAAAGTCATCAACCTGAAACTCTCCTTGGGAAAGAGGTGTGCTACTTTTGTGTGCGTGTCTTTACATTTGACTTTATTTAAAGTTGTACACAAGGCTGAAACACAAAAGATTCTAAGAACTAAGATCTGTTATTTATCGTAACAGACTAGGCCCTCAGCAGGTATTGATTAACACAATTGAATAATTTTAGAGCTCTGAAAATTGCCCTTTTTAATGAAAAAAATTAAGTTTTTTTCATTACCACTTTGACATTAGTGCCTTTTTTCTTTTCTTTTCCTTTTTAAGAGGTGTTTTTGCTATAGGGTGCATGTGCTCACCAGAGTGACAGAAAGAAACGGAGAGGTAGAAAGCAAGACGTCACCCCCCCTCCCCCATGGGGGAATGCCCATGCCACAATCCCTTCGCCTCCTTGTTCTCTCAGGATTTGGAGCACACACTTACATGTACCTGGTGTGAGTTTTAAACTGCTGGATGCAGGACTTGAATCACAGTCAACTATGTGGGAGTCCAGTGACGTAACCATTACATCATCTGCTGGTCCTAGTACCATTTTTTTCTTAAGAAAAAAGAAATACAATGATTTCCTGGTTCTTCGGGAATAATATGGTCTGGAATATCCTCTATCTCCCAGAATTCTTTTATTGATCCCCAAACTATAAATTTATATCACTGACTTTTTTTTTTAACCCTAAAGCATCATCCAGATGGTAAACTAAAATTTCCAGGTATTTTCAGCATGGCTGATGTCCAGGAGACAAAACCATTGTAATATTCTGGCCAGTTATTAAAATGTTGGGATTAATATATGAGGTATGCATGTACCTCCACAATGATCTTTAAGTGCCTAATTTTGAGATGGAGAAAAAGTATGATGAACTAAAAATGTTTAAAATAAAATGTTTACGGGATGACCAAATTACTTAAATATTCTAAAATGGAAATTTTTTCCAAAATATTAAAAATACTAATCAATGGGTGTGTTCTTTTAATCTGGACAACAGCCCAATGTAATATATTACATTTCTACTTAAGCCACATAGTAGAAGAAACTGTTTTATTATATCTTCAGGATAGATTATTGTAAAATAGCCTGTCGGCCTAAATGCCAAGAAAAGATCTTCTAAAACATGAATATCTATTTTGCATTCAAATTAACCATGAGCGCATCTTTGGAGACAGAGTTCCATGAGGATATGCCAATAATCTAGATAAGAGATGATGAACACAATGTACGATAGAGAACAAGAGCAGGTAAAATTAAAGTGAGGGTAAATACCATTAAGCAACTAAGCTTCGTGAGATTCAGGCACTATGATGGTTATGATTTGACCCACTGTCAATGGCAATGTCACTATTCATTCTTTCAAGTTCAGTTAATATTGATGAGGTTATAAACACATGGCTTCCTCCCTTGAAATTATTCTCCAGGCAAACACACCTCTCAATAGCCTAGCAACTCATCTGCCTTCCACTTTCAAGGTCAGATGCATCACACATTCCCTTAGATAAAAAGAAGGATTCAGACACATCTTCCACACATTTTTCCCCAAGAAACAAAATATAAATTTCTGGCCAAAGTTAGTGCAAATAATGTCCAAAATTGAAAGACTTTTCTAAGTTATATTAAGGAGATCTACTACTTCTGCTTAGACTGTTGTTACTTTTGCCAAAGTTTATTTATATATATATATATATATTGGAGACAAAGACTAAGAAAGTGAGAGATGAAGGGACGGGCATCTCCAACAGAGTCTTCTTTTTTTTTTTTTTTTTTTTTGGAGAGATTTTCACTGTAGGGTGCGTGCGCTCACCAGACAGACAGAGACATAGAGACAGAAAGCAAGAAATCACCCCCCAGGGGGGATGGTCACGCCACAATCCCTTCTCCTCCATTCTCCTCTCGGGATCTTGGGCACGCACGCACACGCGCCCGGCGTGAGTTTTAAGCCACCGGGTCCGGGACACGAACCGCGGTCGACTACGTGGGAATCCAGCGACATAGCCATTATGCTAACTGCTGGTTCCCTCCAAGAGTCTTCTTGATCTTAGACTGGGCTCAAATAGCCCCAGTTACAGGCATGGACATGGACATGCTGTGCACGGCAAGACCTCGGGACAAAGACCTGAGCCCTTCTGGTCTCAGCATCATAGAATGCCACATTACTGCTGCTCCATGTGGCTGATCTGGACTGGCTTTCCTGAGACAAGTCTGTGTGTTCATGTTTCTCCTCAAGTACTTAATGAGACAAAGACCCATGCATCATATAGAGTTGTATTCAGTGCCTAGAATTCCTTAAGTTACTAAAATATTTATAACCAGTGAGAAAGATACTGCAATATTTCACCTAAAGGAAGGTTAAGGTCTCAACTCTTATGATAAACGTGATAGCTAATAAAAAGGTAATCATGGGTTATCAGGAAAGTCACGATGCATTTTTGCAAAGAAAAAAAAAAACAGAAAAATACATCATGACTTTCCTGATTACCTAGTAATTGATTAATTGGGTGTGGAGGAGGGAGGGGGTAAGAGAGAGCTGGGACAGGAAAGGGCCAGTCCAGGAGCCTGGGTGTGCTGTGATGCCAGTTACTGACTGAGAACTATAGGAGGGATTAATGCTTCTGTGAGGGATATTTTGGTGAAGAGTGAGAACAGATATAATGATTTTTACACCAATTAATTTCAAGGTGCCTGTGAAGCATGCTTGATCTAACTTATTTCCAGTCTGAAATGGGGGAACTGTAAGGGTTGGAAATATACACTTGATGGTCATTCTTCTCATTGCCCTATTATAATATTGTCTACTCAAATACTGTTCACCATTTTTTCACATACTTTGTCAAGATCTGCAACATGACCCATCTTTCATGAGCTTTCTTCTTTCAAGTTCTCTCTCAAAATCCTGGCAAAAGGAAAAAAAAATGATGGTCTTGGTGTTTGGTGAGGGGATATATATAGATTGCACACCAGAAATATTTCTCTGGGTGTATGCTTCTTTCTTAATTGTTAAGTCAGCAATAAAAGATCTAACCAGGATGTGTATCCTCTCCTGATTTAGTATTCTTTGTTCAAAAGACAAGTTCCATTATCAAAGCAACAGAGTCAAAAAATCTTCATAAAGTGGATATTTCTCCAAAATCCAAGTTAATGGACACATCTCAGACACGCCCTGACTGCCTGAATTGAATTAGGGTAGGTTTCAATGCCATAGTATTACACATACTTATGCAGAGACGGACTCACGAAGGTACGTTTTCCTGATGAAGTAGGAAGTTCTGATTTAGCGATAGCAAGCCACATGGATATTTAGGCTAGTCTACATTTAGGCAGCTAGCAAGTCTGCACCCTTTTAATTAACCAGTAAATGCATAGTAAACTCCCTTAATCCTCAGGTGATCCCCAGTCCACCCCCTCTGATTAACTCCTATACCCTCATGGATGATCTAGAGGGTAGGATAAGTTTAGAAATGTGTGAAGATGTCCTGTTATCTTATTAAATGGTAACATTTATAAACCAAAAAGTTAATGCATTGTCTTTTTAATTTCATGTATGTATGTATGTAAATGTATGTATGCATGCATAAATGTATGTATGTAAAAACAGCAACATCAAAGCAGTCTTGCCAGAAGAACATGTGGCTTCTGTAAATTCTTCTGTTCTAGCTTCTCGTGTTTGAAATGATCACACTTTCTATCATGACTATCTCCTGTTTTCTTTTTCCATCTTTCCCTTTTGAAGTTTATAGCTGATAGGGCAATTCTTTTTTGTATCTACTTTTCCCACCTCAGAGCAAACTATCATTACTTCTAATCGTAGCTCTAGAAGCTTTTCCAAAGTGACCAATCAATGTATAAGCCACCAAGAATTGTTAAATACCAGGCACGATTATTCTGAAAGTGAGAATACGAAATTCCTAGATCTAACACCATTTGCATGTATGCTTCATGCTTTTTTTTTTTTTTGGTCTGGTGTGTGTGTCTGTGTGTGTGTGTACAGAGAGCAGTACTAACAATTAAAATTTGAGTTCTGAGCCCCAGTAACAGTGAGAAGAATCTGACATAGGCAAGAACAGTACTTGTAGAACCAGAATGACCTGGAAGCTCAATAGTGTTAAATTATTTTTGACATCAGGAAGTTGGGAGGTCTGGTGTATTAACATCATTTCAATTATTTCTACCTGAGAAATAGAGACTCCAAGACACTATATATGTTTCTAAAGTGCTACAAAAAAAACATACAGTGTAGCAAATATCTGGGAGCCCTATTGAGAATTCCCTACCTTGGCATTTTCTGCACATATAAAGAGCATTTATTCTGGAAACTATGATTAGCAAATACGTGGAGTATCTGCATGTTTTGGCATTTCTTGGCATAAACTTGAGATTTGCACCCTCTGTCTAAGATTTCAGAAAGAAAACAAGAGAAATTTGAAGACAAAAATGATAATGAAAGGGATGAAAATAAAAAGCAAAATAAACAAACAACAAAAGCAACCACTCTATTGCTCTTTATTGCTCTTCGGATTCACAGAAAAGAGCAAAGGACACGTTCATTCAGAGCGGCAATCCCTACATATACATAGTCAAAGCAACCTGAAATATCCAGTTCTCATTGAAGCCAGCGCCTATTTTGGTAGATTTTCCTTCTTGATAGTCACAGATGGACTCACAATTGGAAAGAACGTAAAAAGATCCTATTTAGCAGGTAAACTCAGAAAGCTGACCTATCTTCCTCTGGGTTTGGTTGATCATTACCTTTGATCAAATAAAAGGCCACATGTTCCAGCTGCCCTTATGCCCCTGTTACTGCAGTGAAAGAAGGGAGAGAAAGACAGAACAGAAAGGAGACTTAGACAAGATAGATTATTATATAAATTTGCATATCATCTGAATGCAAGCATGTTCTCTCCAAATGTTTCATTTTTAAAAGAACATTAAAATGGGATGGACCAGCTCATAGTAAGCCAGTTACTCTTGCAGAAATGATAATCTCTTGCAGTTAAGTACAATTTTAAAATAGGAATGTTGCCCAATGTATATGTAAAAACAAAAAAATTGGATGCTGGGTGAGACATGACTTTAAAAAGGGTGAGGGGTGAAAAGAAGAAATATAGACATAGAAAGAGAGCCAGAGAGTAATTATTCCTCATGGCACTATAGTGAATTCTTGTAGGAAATGTATGTGGAAGTCATACGGCCACCTCTGCAGTTGGTGCACTAGGCATGATGATGACATAATTCATGGTTTCCGTAATGTTCTTAAGTCTCTGGAAATGCTATCATTTAAAGAGGATTAAGTGATACCACTGAACAATATATTCTTGTTTTCCATTTGAGCTTACCACACTTCTCGGATATTTGAATTTACCTTAATTATTTCTGAAAGCAATCATTTTACAATGTAAGTTGTTTTTTCTTTTAGTTTTGTTTTCCCAAAATGAGTTTTAAAAGCTAATGCTTGGGGCCAGCAGGTAAAGTTGTTAAGGTGCTGGATTTCCACATGACTGACTGCAGTTTCAAGTCCCAGACATGGCAACTTGAAACTCATGCTTGGCCCAAAATCCCAGGAGAAGAATGCTGGAAAGGTGAATGTGGCATGGCCATTCTCCCTTGTGGAGGGGGGTGATTTGTCACTTCCCCTGTCGTCATCTGTCTTTGGCATGTACATGTGCCCCGTGACAAAACCTTAAAACAACTCTTCTAAACACATAAATGTGGTAGACTATTCAGAAATAGATTACAAATTATTATAGATGATATCAAATTTTTCTTTAAGATATACTTTTTTTGGCGTAACTATGAAATAAGAAAATGTTAGGAAGAACACTAGGCCTCAAATTGTTGTTAGCAATTTTCTAGTATGGGGAAAATTATAGGGAACTTTCTATTTAATGATTTCCTATAATCATTAAATTTTCTTGACTACTAAACTAAATTTTGTTGAATACATTTATATTATAAGTTTGTATAGAAGTTTGTAATTAAAGTATTGTTAAGCGAATATCCCAAAAAGTCTTGGCTATTTTGCTAGTGACCAGGGGCTCATCTGTGTTGTCTAGAAAATTCTGCTACTGAGCAGGCCATGTTTTAACTTGATGAAACAGATTTGTGGACAGATGTAAACCTGATTACTCGCCTTGTTTTTTAAGGAAATTCTTTGCATTATGCATTTTATTTTTACCAAATCAAGGATAAATAATAGGCTATTCTATTGGATGATAACGGATATGCACAGAGTAAATTTTAGAGATATTGTTGTAGTTACCCAGGGCTAGATGAAAACCACAATATGGTAAGTCACTTTTACTTCTCTGAACAATAATTAAAACAACAGCTGTTTAATTTGAACAAGAAAACATTTTTGGAGAATGTTTCTAGTGAAGGTAAGTAAACAAGCTTGGTATGTGAGAAGCTCTCAAGTCTGATGACAAGAGAAACACTTGGAATGATGAAAGAAACACCAAGACAGCCCCTGGACTGACATTGCTCTGAGCATAAGACCATGGGAGTCTTAAAGATAAGGATATCTTCTCTCAATTTTTAAAGGAAAATAAAGCTGAGTAAGAACCTCGGTTTTATTCATTAACTTTAAAAGACTAAAGATTAAAAAAATTCAAATCTAAGTATTAAAAAATGTGTATGGAAAGCAATGTCATTTCATTTTATGTTTCTGGGGCTGCTGAGACAAAGAGGGACTTGACCATTGTTCAATTCACCCATAAATTAAAGAATAAAACTCAAAGTCCATTCACCTGACATTGACAACAGCATTTGCTCAATTCTGAGAGTAAGAAAGATCTTCAAAAGATTCTTAGGGAAGCAGGATAGTGGCACCTGCAGAGAGCGCAATATTCTGAGAGGCAATGACAAATGGGAGGGCTCCCGGTTCAAATCCAGACAACTCCTTGAGTACCAGTTGTGGGTATGCCCATGACCTGTGGCTGGCTGAAAGCTAGGAGTGGATGAGAGCAACCGAATTCTGTTGAGGGAGGCTTTCTCTCTGTCTCTCTTGCTCAAGGAAGAACTAAATAAAGAGATAGAGGTAATAAGTGTCCATGAAAATGCATATTATGAAAAACTATACACGGATTCCATTTTTCCATTTTTTGCACTAAAATAAACTCATATTTTAATTCTATTTTCTATGAACTTTTCAAGGTGTCCTTATATAATTTCAAATGACAAAGAGAAGGACTCTACACTTAAAGAAACTTGAAACGACATGTATCTTGTCATAAACACTACTTTAAGCTAAATTGATTAAATGGCAGTTTTTCTTCCAAAGGTATTGGCAAAGTGGAATTAGAATCTCCTTCCTGAACTGAGGGATACCAATGGCTAAAATTAGTTCTCAAGCTTTGTAACACATCCCTACAAGTTAACTCTCAACCCTGTGATAACATTATTGTTGCTCACTTTCAAGAACTGAAGATATTCTGGGTATAGAGAGAGCATGTTTAGCTGCCTGAGTGCATCATGGTCTTTCTACCTACTCCTTGAAAATGAATGTAGGCTCTCCTGATACCAATGATGCAGTCTCAAATCTGCCACCACCAACCATGGTCAAGTCCACCATGTTCTTCAACTTCAAAGCTGACAATGAGCATTTACTTGAGCTCTTTGCAGACAAAAGTTCCAAAGGATGCAGAAAATGTTCACACTCTGAGCACTGGATAGAAAATAATTGGTTATAAAGGTTCCTGCTTTCACAGGATTATTCCAGCGTTCATGTGCCAGAGTGGTGTCTTCACACACCATAAAGGTACAGGCAGCAAGACCATCTACTGGGAGAAGTTTAATGGGAACTTCACTCTGAAGCATTATAGGCCCTGACATCTTGTCCATGGCCATTGCTGGACCCTACACAAATGGTCCCCAGTTCCTCATCTGCACTGGCAAGACTGAGCGGTTGGATGGCAAGTATGTGGTCTTTGGCAAGGTGAAAGGGCATGACTATTGTGGAAGCCATGGAGCACTTTGAGTCCAAGAATGGTCAGACCAGCAAGATCACCACGACTGAATGTGGACAACTCTAACAAATATGACTGTTTTATTTTAACCACCAGATCATACCTTCTGTAGCTCAAGAGAGCGTCCGTATACCCCATCTGTTTGCAATATCCTACAACCTGTGCTCTTGCTGCAATTCTTTCGACTATACATTTTTCTTATTCCCCTCCTAGTCTAGCTGAATTGCAAAGTTAAGTTTATGATTATGAAATAAAAAATAAATAACAGCCCTCAAAATGAATCTATATTATTTTTACTTCATTTTTACTGCTAAATTCAGTCTTTCTACAGGGAAATTTTGTAACTGTGATAGATGCCTCCCATTCCACTGTTGCCTTATTTCTAGGACTCCTTGAAACAAACATATCCTGGAATAAAGAGATAGCCTTTAGTGTATACATGGCTAGAAGATAGCATTTCTTTTACGTGGCATTGTCTGTAATCGGCTGTCTCCACGAAGAGCATCTGCAACTGGCTTTGTCAAACAGAGTCAGATTGAGATCAAAGCCGAGGCCTTTGTGAGCAGGTTGACTGGCAAGATGAGCCCAGCCAGAGCAGAACAATTGAGCAACTGATGCACAGGTGATGTGTTCCCGTGCTTTCTCTCACATCTGAGCTCTCTCATTTTATCTGTACTGATAAGGACAAGAAAACAAAACCGAACTGGTAAATGATGGGAAGTTATTCATATATTCATATAAAAATCTGAAGGAATTAGAACCTTCTAAGCCGTTTCATGTTTATATTTGAGCTTGCAATTGTCTTAGCCACTGAGTTTCCCCTCCAGGGAGATGCTAAGGCTTTCTCCCATTTCTTACTTCCCATGCACAGAGAGAATCTATCCATACCTCACGGATGTACTATTGGTCTACCACTTCTGGTACTAAGCTATGGTAGGAGGCTAGACGCTAGTTCATGAAAGCATCCACATTTTTTATTTTTTTAAAGGTTTTTGCTATAGGGCGCATGTGCTCGCCAGACAGACAGAGAGAGACAGAGAGACAGAAAGCGAGAAATCACCCCCCAGGAGGGGATGGCCACGCCGCAATCCCTTCTCCTCCATTCTCCTCTCGGGATCCTGGGTATGCACACACACGCGCCCGGCGTGAGTTTAAGCCACCAGGTCTGGGACTCGAACCACGGTAGACTACGTGGGAGTCCAGCGACATAGCCATTACGCTAACTGCTGGTCCCAATGCATCCATTTTTTTAACCAAAAGGTATTTCTTACCCTATGAGGATTGTACACCAGATTAAATTTTCAAAAAGGTGGGAACTTCCCTATGATATTTAGGATTTTAGAAACTATTACAATTTAAATTGATTATGGAAGGCGAAATGGGTTTTTTATTTTTATTATTCTGTAGAATGTCTAAGCAGTGAATAGAAATCCCTGTATTGGCAAAATAATATCCATTTCTTTAGAATTGTTTTCCTTATGTTAGCTCTAGCTCCTTTTCAAACTTATATACTTCATATTTTTCAGAGATTTTGCTATGATTTTCTTAACAATTAGAATACATATTCTAATGTGTCCCTGAATTATGAGTTTACGTAGTCCTTTTATATAAAATGTATGGAATTATCATAAATACTTACAAACATATCATACCAATTAAGAATAAAATTACATATAACCATTTGCAAAACACAGAACCAAATTTTATGAAGATTTTGCTTGTATTTTTATACTTTTAGTCAGAACTGCTGTAATAGCACCAAGTAAGCATATTCATGGTTTCAAGGGGGTATATTGTGGATACAATTCAACTGAAGGCACACTCATTAAGTAATTTTTATGTGGCTAGGGAAGTGTGCTGTTAAAGGTAAATTATTCCTCATTTTCTCTGACAGGATTAAAAGGATTATTTACCTTTTAGTTTTCTAACATAAATATATTTAAACATGTTTTTCATATGAATACAGAAACTCCATAAAAGAGAAAAGCAATAATCCTTGAGTGTGGCTAAGAATAAGTAAACTTGTCAGAGACATTGGATACTCTTAGCTATTTCTGAAGCTTCGTGACGTCAGTGGCTACTCTCTTATCTAAAATTCCAACATACAATAAGTAGTCTTCCCATATTAAGTGTGGCTCTTGTCATAAATAATACACTACTGCTTACCTGGTGCCAGATACTGCACTAACTTTGTTACGTGTGTTAACTTAGCAAGTTTCACATCAGTCCTCCAGGGTGGGTACTGCAGTTATCTCCATTCTATAGATGAGGAAACTGGATATTAAAGACACGTAGGTTCCCCAGAGTTACATCTCTGGTAATCCTTGGGAGCTAAGAGTTAAAGCCTGGCAACTGAAGTTGTGATGGCCTATCAACACTACTACAGTTCTTTTCTTTTTTTCTTTTTACGTGACATTTTATTTATTTATTTGTTAATTCATTTATTTACATTCATTCACTGTGCATCATTCCAACTAGGATTGACACCATGTCCTGCTCCACCCCGCAGCCCTTCACCCTTCCTTTGCCCCCATATAACTCCTGTCTCATGTTAAAGTCAGCTACCATAGGCTTGCCCTGAGCTACTTTGGGGTTATCCTTGAATTCAAACTTTTGGTCAACAAGTAAGAAAGAAAAGAAAGAAGGGAAAGTGGGAGGGAGGGAAGGAAGGAAGAAAACAAAGAAAAGGTCTTTGAGTAATAATAAATTTTGTGATAGTTGGCAATTATTTCCTTGTTTTATTTTCTCTCCCCAAATGGGCATATATAATAGATGATATCAGTCAAAAAGAACTATGAAATTGCTTTTTAAGTTCACTATTAAATCACATATCCAACTTTTTTTAATAGATGAAATAAACCAAAATTTAAAGACGAAAGACCTCAAGACTGTTTTCAGATAATGGAAGTAAAATTTTTGTTACCCTTCCTAACTGTACCAGGTATTTTAATACATTATTTCCTAAAGAGCCCACAGCATCTTCTGCGATGTATATTGAGTTAAAGTACTGTGATGAAGTACTTGAGCTATTTTATAGATGAGGAGACCTCAGCTATAGGGGGTTCCCCAAGTCTGTGACCTGCAAAGTGGCAGGGCCATGACTCAGACTCCTGTCATAGGCTGAAGCTCATATTTTCAAACACATTTGACTCCCTCTCCCAAATGCAAAAGATGCAACTTAGGAAGATCAGACATTCTCACGTCTGCAGTATATGCGTTGGGACAGGTGTGATTATAGGCCTTTAAAAAAGGGTTATTGGGGGGCCAGCAAGTAGTGTGTTGCTGGGGAGCTGGACTCCCACATGACTGACTTTGGTTCAAGTCCCAGACCCAGTAGCTTGAGACTCACACCAGGCGTGTGTTTGTGCATGCTCAAAATCCTGAAAGAAGAATGGAGAAGGCATTGCAGCATGGCTATCCCACTCTGGGGGATGATTTCTCACTTTTCTGTCTCTTTCCAGTGAGCCTATGGCAGAGCCTTAAAAAAAAGGATAACAGAGGTGCAGATCTGGCCAATCTTGCCTCTTCTTTCTAGGAACAGAAAGGTCTACAGATTCTGTACCAAAGCCAAGTCAACATCCTTCATGAGCCACTAATTTTCAAAATATTTCCCCTTTCCCTGAACATTCTGCTTGGATTCCATGAGCCCTCTCTATGCCCGATAATAAGTACCACAATACCTGTGGCTTACGTGGAGATTCCTAAAATGCCGTGACAAGTTAACACATTTCCAAAATTGAAAAGGTTTCCAATAATGTGAATCATATCAAACCTGTCTTTAATATCACCACATTCATTAGCTAATAAGTTGGTGATAACTCTTCACATGAAAGAGGAAATAAAGCACTGTAGAAAAAAGCAGCAAGTAAGAAGTTACTTCCATCTGCATTTATTTTGAATTCTATGACAACCTTCATTTTTCATCTCTCATACAATTACCTCTTCTTTTTTTTTCCCCTACTGATATTTTAGTAAATCAAGGCTCTAAAATTGGGACTCTGAACTTTTTTTTAATTAATTTATTTTTTAAAGGCCACTGTAGATTTTTTTTTCTTTACCTTGAGGGGGAAAAACAGTTTACCTTTTCACTACAACAGATGGTTTTAAATGCAGTGATTACAAAATTCTGAAGGTAAGATGGTTTAATTACAAAGTCAATACTGCCTCCAACCTGGGCTGAGTCTTTCAAGTAAAAACAACAGACGGAGTAGTGCAAACGTCAGGGCAATGTTTAACCAGAACTTTGCATAGCTACTGCAGTAGGGCTGCCCAAGGGACCTTAGTAAACTACAGCATACATGATTCTGGGTTCCTATTCGTCAAAAAATTCAGGGTGAAGATTATATATGTGTGCATACATTTCACTGTGCAGTATATGCATATATCCACACAAGTCTTATGAGGGCCACTGGAGCCCAGTTTTATGACATTGAGTTCAACTTCAACAAAATGAACACAATCAGGGAAAGCTAAAGATACACCAAAAAAGACTTTGCCACAGAAATGCACTTGCAGTTTATTAAAAATGGACATTATTTAGAAATGTTACGTTAGTAAATTTGGTTTCAAAATATTAAATTGTCTGGTTTTGTTCAAAATTCAAAGGAAAATTAATGACAATCTAGGATTATCAGATGTAACATTTTTTTAATCATACAAGATGGCAAAATCTTAAATTTGTTTTCTTTATAAAAATTTTCATCTTTTCCCAAAATAGAAAGGAATATTAAAAAAATTATCTGTGGATTAAACCCTGATTCTAGTTCAAATGAATAATACTAAAAAATAAAATTAGAGGGCCCTGTGAAAACTCTCCCACATGCTTAACAGTATACTAACATATCAAATAACTTGCTCAGTGAGACATTTTTTCATGGTATCCATTAAATGGGATCACAACTGATAACAACTGATATTTTTTTAAAAAAGGCAAGTGCATTTTCTTTAAGTTGGTATACTCTTGCCTCATATCCACTAAGCATTTAATACAGGCAATTACGAGATAGCTAGGGTCACTGGACTAAGCAGGCATGGGAGGTGTTAAATAGTTAAATAAACTAAACATTTCTGATGGTCTTATCTCTGGGCCTTCTGATCTTAATAAGTGTACTAGGATAACCTAAAACAGCTCATCTAGTTGCTCTCTCCAGGGAATTAAAACAGAAGTGTTTTGTGATTTTCAATCTTTTTAGGTCTCTCTGGAAAGAAAGATGCCTCATTCCAGCAAGAAGTGGTTAGAAATATATTCAACAAAATATGAAAAGGTAAGTGTGAAGTTTAAAATGCAATGAAGAATAGATGGAAACAGATTCTATGGCTAAAAATGTAAATGGCTTAAAAGTACAATTCAAAGAAATTACATTAAGGCTAAGTGAGTAAACTTCTGAATCATAACTACCACACATTAATATCACTTTTGTAGAAGTATTAAAATAGAGTTGTCCACATTCCTGGTGACAAGACTTATAATTTCTTGCCTAATTTTATTCTTCACCTAAAGTTTTGTTGTTGTTTGTTGTTTGCTTTTTCTTTATAAATTCCTGAAGTAAAGGATGAACTATCTTACTCTTCTAAAACTCAAAAAGAATTCCTTTGACATTCTTTAGTGATAAATTATAGAAAACCATTCATTTAAAATTCATTCATTCACTCTCTTTTATTTGTCACTCTCCTGACTCCATTAATAGGCAGCCATTCTAATGTATTTTGTATAGTTTAAAAAAAAAAAACCTTTGTACTGAAATATAATAGAAGTACACAGTTCCATTTATGGTATGCTTTATACATTTTTATAAACTGAACACAACCAAGCCCCAGGATCAAACAGCAGATATTGCCGGCACCCCTCAAACTTTTCCCATGCCCTCTCTTAGTGACTATCAGCTCAGAGAAACCACAGTTTGGGCTTGTAGCAAGAGAGATTAATTTTACTTACATGGTGCATAATATAAATAAACCATACCATTTGCACTCTCCTGAGTGTGGCTTCTCTGACTCCATATTGGGTGTGGGAGATACATCATGTTTTTGTGCTCAGTTGAAGACTGTTCAGTCTTACTGCTATATAATATCTCACTTTGTATTTCACCACTGTGTATTTCCATTCTGCTATTGATGAGCATTGGGATAGGTTCCAGTGTTGTTCTTACTAATAGGTTTGCTAAGAACCTTATGTTTCATTTTTTTGGTGAATATGTGTCCATATTTCTGTCAGGTATATGTCTACGAATGTAAGGATCTCTGTAGTTCCACAGTGTGTAAGTCATAGTGTATACAGCATGTTCACCTTTAGTTGCTATGGCCAAAGCTTTATTACAGAGTAAATATCTGTGTTGATTCTTTTTCTTCAATGTTCTTGCATAATACGAATTGTTGTCTTGTAAGAATACAGTATGTATATAAATATGTGTGTGTGTGTGTATAAGATCCATGGGTGTTACTATAAAAACGAACTTTAGGGACCAGCAGTTGGCATAATGGTTATGTCACTGGACTCCCATGTAGTCCCGAACCCAGCATCTTAAAGGCATGCCAGGTGCATGTGTGTGCGTGCCGCGTGTGTGTGCGTGCCCCGTGTGTGTGCATGCCCAAGATCCCGAGAGGAGAATGGAGGAGAAGGAATGGCCATCCCCCTGGAGGGTGATTTCTCGCTTTCTGTCTCTCTCTGTCTTTCTGGCGAGCGCACATGCCCTATAGCAAAAACCTCTCAAAAAAAAGAACTTTAAAAAGTTCATGGAAAAATGGAATTGACTTTTGAAATTATTTTCGTGAAAAAAAATTTTAATCATGCATAGTTTTTTCATAATACTTATTTTCCATGAACCTTTTAAGACATTTTGGATGATAAGGAGTGATATTTTTGCAATAATGTAATATATAACAACAGGGGAATGGTTTCATCCAACAATGAATTGCTTTAGGTCCATTAAAACCAAGTTTTAAAGATTATTTGATTCTGTGAAAAAATATTTATGAAAATTAATATCTTAGAAAAATCATAAAACTGTGCTTTTCTTTTATTCTTCATATTTTTCTCTGTTTTCCAAAGATATTCAAACATAAAAAGATTTTAAAAAATAAAATACATAACCTATGAAGTACAAAGCAGAGCACTATTTTTAGGTGAGTTAGTAAGATATAAAACATTCTTACTTTTTAAAAATAAATGATTATTTAATTTTATTTATTATTTTTAATTCATTATAGGTCAGATGTGCTCACCAGAGAGAGAAAGGGAGAGGGAAAGTGAGACATCATCCCCCAGGAGATGTGGCTACACCACAGTCCCTTCTCCTCCATTCTCCTCTTGGGATTTTGGTTACATACGCACACATTCCTGGCATGATTTTCAAGCCACCAGGTCCAGGACTCAAGCTGTGGTCAGCCATGTGAGAGTCCAGTACCTTCAACACCACGCCACCTGCTGCCCTCCCTTCTTACTTCTTAATGTCTTAATCATTTGCTTTCTCATTGTATTTCGCGTCACTCTTTTCATAATCATTGTGCTTTGTGCTTAGTCAGTATTCTCATTTTCTCAAATGCTACTTCATTTTAATATCTTTATTTTTCTTCTCCATTCAGCCTCTTCTACTTTGCCCCATGCTTCACTGGAGGCCCTACTAGAAGTCAGTGCACCTCTTTCTTCACAAGGGAGCAGCTCTCTCCCCTCAACCCTAACAGCTGATATTTTTCATATTGTTGACAGCTTTGAAAACCTATATTCTGTAATTTTGTGTTAAGATAGCTTTCCTCTTTTCAATTTTTTTTCTTTTTTTTTTCTTTTTTTTTTTTTGTTTAGACAAGATCTTACTATGTTGCAATCCTGTCTCAACCTCCTGCATAACTGGAACCATGAGCACATGCAGCCACACCTGACTTCTTTGGGGTGAAGTTGAATTCAAATCTAGGCCCTTGACGTGGCCACAGCCTACCACACAGACGCATCAACAGTGTGCAGTACACTAGGCGGACTTCAAGTTCACTTCTTAATTATTGAATTACTTCTAACCCACACAGAATATTTTAAATTATAGGGTTCTTGGAAAAGTCATGATGCGTTTTTACATAGAAAAAAATACATCATGCTTGGGACCAGAAGATGGCATAATGGCTATGTCGCTGGACTCCCATGGAGTAGACCGCGGTTTGAGTCCCAGACCTGGTGGCTTAAACTCACGCTGGGCACATGTGCGTGCGTGCCCCAGATCCCGAGAGGAGAATGGAGGAGAAGGAATTGGGGTCTGGTCATTTCCCCTGGTGAGTGCTTTCTCACTTTCTGTCTCTATGTCTCTCTCTGTCTTTCTGGCGAGCGTACGAGCCCTATAGCAAAAACCTCTAAAAAAAAATTAAAAAAAAAATACATCATGCCTTTTCCAACAACCTAGTATAATTATTGATGTTACTGAATAGAAATAGGCTCCCATTTAAGACCGATAGCTTCTATAATTTAATCCTTTTTAGAGCAAGGATTCATGTTATTCAATTTTGTTTTTACTATAACCTGTTCCCATTTTGGACTACATGCAGAAATGAGAGTAGGAATTTTTTCAAGCAGAAACCTAATCCAATCCTTGGAGTCAGAGAATATACATTTACTTTTTATTTTATTTTATTTTATTTAGAGAGGGATTTTTGCTATAGAGTGTGTGCGCTCACCAGAGAAACAAAGACAGACGAAAGTGAGAAATTACCCCCTGGGGGGTATGGCCACACCACAATCCCTTCTCCTCCATTCTCTTCTTGGGATTTTGGGAACATATGCACATGGGTTTGTCATGAGTTTTAAGCCGCTGGGATTGAGACCTAAACCGCTGTCAACTACAGAGGAGTCTCGGGATGTAACCATTAAGCCGTCTGCTGTCCCCATATTTACAGTCTTAAAAGAATAGTAGAGGGGACCAGCAGATGGTATAATGGTTATGTCTCTGAACTCCCACAGTTTTTGTAGTCGACCGCAGTTTCAGTCCCAGATCTGGTGATTTCAAATTCACACCAGACATGTGTTTGTGCATTCCCCAAATCCTGAGAGAGTTGAGAAGAAGGGATTGCAGTGTGGCTGTTCCTTCTAGGGGGTGATTTCTCATTTCTTGTCTTTCTGTCTGTCTGGCGAGTGCACATGCCCCATAGCAAAAATCTCTAAAAAAGAACAGTATAGATCATTTAACTTCAGTGGTGATCACATAGGTTGCATGACTTTCCCAAAAAACTTTCATTTCTTGATAAAACCTCACCAAGAATAAAGTGGAAATATATCTTGACTTCCGTCCCAAAGCTCTTTCAATCACCATACGCTGCTTTCATTTCAATCCAGCTTTAGAAATCAAGTTAATCTTTCTCTGGTTTTCGTGGATATCTAAAGATCATTGTTATTATAGAAAATGTACATTTATAGTTCTGATTTAAGATGTCTCTTTGTTCATTTCTCAATTGACCAAATTATTATATGTAACTCACTGTGAGAATACTTTAAACCATGGAGCAGGTTAAAATCAGTCCAATGGAAATTCACAAGCAGGCTACATCAGAATTTTCATGAGCCCCAAGCACATTCCTCTTCATGGGTCCGTTCCTCCATATAAAAATACTAAAATTGGGGAAAGTTTTAAAGTACAATAAGATTAGAAAAGAGGAAAAGGAAATGAAGTGGGGACAGGATGATGAATGTGACAAGAATATTTCGCCTGCATACCTGGCTGGGTAGAAGGCTCCTTTCACAGCTGGTCCCCATTTATTCATTACTTCTTCCCTTTCCTCATTTCCTTGGAATTGTTCTAGGGAGCCTGTGAAAGGCCCAGATTCTCATACTAACCCACCTGCTTACCTTTCTCTCTCACAGAAGGGGTTCTGTCGTATAGCGTTGCCAATCAGACTCCCATTCTCTGTTATCTAGCAACCTAGAGGCTGGATCATCACATAAATAAATCTGCCAGCATTTTCATTGGAGAAGATGCTGCACCAGGTGGGAACCACTGCTTTGTTCTGTTTTCTCACTATGGTAAAAACGCACCATTATGCTTACTTGTGAACTGATATGTACAAGATGGCCCAAGTCTTGGTCATCTATCTGACTTAGGGATTGACTGAGGAGCTGGAAATTCTTCACAGAAACAGGGATCACTTACTAGCAGACCAGCACCCTTTCCACACACAGTGGAAACATCATGGCATAGCACCTCTATATTCTTGATTTATTGAAAAATAATTTCAAAGAAGAATGCAATCCAAGGGTAAATAAAGGGGAAGACCCATACATTTTTAAGCCTTCTCTTGGTTAATGACTTTTACTAATGATGGCAACAAAATTATTGAAGCCTGCAATAAGCTATCCAGTGGTCAAATAGGTCACCTTATGACCAGTATTAAGATTTAAATATCCTTTAAAATTAAACACTTTGGGGCTATTAATGTTTCCTTTCCTCTCAAAATTTTTGTGTTGACAGGAGGAATGGGAGGAAATGTATTAGCAACAGTAGGATGTGGAGGATAACTCTAAGTACATTAAACATCTGTTGATGGAGCCATTAGCACAGTTTGTAGATACTGCCACCTGGACCTTGTTCCATTTTTTCCGAACTTTAGTACCTGAAAATATACTGTGGCGGTCATATTCCACTTCTTTTAAATCTTTTACTACAGAGTTAAGTGGAACATAAACACACCAATCCGCTCTCACCGAGACAAAAAAAAAGAACTACTTATGACAGAAATCAAATGCCAGTAAGAAAGTGGCAAGGGTTAAATATCACTTAGCATCTCAAGTTGGTTGTGTTAGTGTCTGTTAAGAGGAAGTCCTTAAAACAGTAAATGGAAGTGAAGGCAGCTAGAGTTCCTACAGTCATGCTATTCCGGTGAGAGAATTTCTGCTCCTTCCTCTGTCACTTCTACAGGTTATTTACAACATTAGATTAATCATGGACAGGGAGCTAAACAAAATAGGATCTCAAAAAAAATTATTTTCCATCCTCCAAATACTTTAAACTGATTATTATTTTCTTGGAAAATGCACGTGAACAAGCTTTTGAACTGAAGACTCGTCAGATTTACAGAATCCTCGTTAAGGCATGAAAAGTTCTCTCCTGAAAGGACACTTGATTTTCTTGACTTGTAGTTAGAACTGCCTTGGACTGCTATAAAACATAGTCCATGAGTTACAGAAGCGTTCTTCTTCTAACTCTGTGTCAAAGTCTGACTTCTTCGTTTGCTGTCATCTGTATTATGATTTCTTCCTATATAAAGAAACCCTACTAAAGAGATTCACCACGTTTGCTGAAGTGACCCAAAGGATCAGAGTCAAAATTTCATTTTCATCCCCTCTATCAAGTGTCCATGTTTCCAGCTTGGGCATTTGGGATTTGAGACCTCAGATGATTAATGCTTATGGAAGGAGGATGACTCAATGATGCACTTGGTGTAGAGACCATCCTGGGTTATCCTGACCTGATAAGTCGTTCTGTGCAACTGCTTCTGTAGTTCTACTTGTTATAGACATGGAGCATTCCTTGAAGTTATTCTTCTCATCTCCAAAAAAGAAAGGTTGTCTGTTACGTTGTTCCTTTGTATTATCCATTAGAATTCTGTGGTCAGACTCCTGTTGTGACTTAGACCTAGGTTTTGGTGGCATTGGACTGGTAGACAGTTTTAATCATATCAAAGGCATCTGCTTTCGCATTCTTCCTGTGAATTGATAGTGTGAGTTGTGGTGAGAGTTCAGTATTCAGCATCCTTTGACAAGTATTTACTTTCATGTAGTTTTTATTGGATCATTTGTGTTTTAGTTTCCTTCTCTGTAAAATGGGAGAAATGATGCGTGCACTGCATACCTCATGGATTTTAGGTATAAAGACAACAAAAATCTATCTTGAAGCATGGACATAAAGAGTGGCTCTTGATAGCATTATCTCTCACTTTCCCCCTTCTTCCCATGACCAAGATCACTACTCTAGTTTAGAAACGTTGTATACACTGCCTACAAAGCCAATTTGAATAAAATAAAAATTTTTGAAAAGAATTTTGAAAAAAATTACAACAAAGAAAATTCTTTTTCTCCACTGACTAAAATACTATTGACTCATCAAGACTGCACTACAAACTTTTCAGCTCTCCCAGTTCCTGTCTTTCAGAGTTGCTTGCTGATTTCTCATGTTTTATATTATACTGCTAACTTATAATATGTCTGCCTCTTCAATTAAGATGTAAGTTCTTGAGGATGAAGTCCTGTAGTACCCAGCACAGTGTCTTTTAAAAAAAATTTTTTTAAAGCTAAAATTCCCTCAATGGAATTGAATAATACTACTGAAGAAACCTTCTAGTAAAATTATAAATACAGTTACGGATCTCTTGCAAAATTCTGTGAGCAGTTCTTTTTATCTTCATATCTGAGGCTTCTTGGCAGCATTATTACAAAAATGATCATTGTCCTTGCTGAAGCACTTTTGCTATAGATATTTTTTTTTGAGAGGTTTTTCACTATAGGGTGTGTATGCTGGCCAGACAGACAGACAGAGACAGACAGAAAATGAGAAATCAACCCCCCTGGGGGGGTGACCACGCCACAATCCCTTCCCCTCCATTCTCCTCTCAGGATCTTGGGCACACACGCACACGTGCCCCGCGTAAGTTTTAAGCCACTGGGTCCGGGACTTGAACCGCGGTCGACTACATGGGAGTCCAACGACATAGCCATTACGCTAACTGCTGGTCCCTGCTATAGGTTTTTCAGACACCACACTTTCCTTCTTTTACTTTCATGTTTCTAACTTTTCATCTTATTTTTGACTCTCCATTCTCTGTTCACTTTTAAGTAGTAGAACATCCCGGACTCTGTACCTTGCCCCCTACTCTAATGACTAATTCTCCCTAAATAATATGATCTTGTTTGCTGGCATTCAATTCTATCAATATGCTACCAATACTAACTTTTCTATATCCAGTTCAAAGTGCTCTTGAGAGTCCCAGACCCATAAATTCATTTTCCATTCAGATGTTTGCCAACATTCCATTTGCCTTTGAGGATGACCAGTTATCTCAAATTTAACATGTCCAGTACAAAATTTTTTAGGGTGTGTATGCTGGCCAGACAGACAGACAGAGACAGACAGAAAATGAGAAATCAACCCCCCTGGGGGGGTGACCACGCCACAATCCCTTCCCCTCCATTCTCCTCTCAGGATCTTGGGCACACACGCACACGTGCCCCGCGTAAGTTTTAAGCCACTGGGTCCGGGACTTGAACCGCGGTCGACTACATGGGAGTCCAACGACATAGCCATTACGCTAACTGCTGGTCCCTGCTATAGGTTTTTCAGACACCACACTTTCCTTCTTTTACTTTCATGTTTCTAACTTTTCATCTTATTTTTGACTCTCCATTCTCTGTTCACTTTTAAGTAGTAGAACATCCCGGACTCTGTACCTTGCCCCCTACTCTAATGACTAATTCTCCCTAAATAATATGATCTTGTTTGCTGGCATTCAATTCTATCAATATGCTACCAATACTAACTTTTCTATATCCAGTTCAAAGTGCTCTTGAGAGTCCCAGACCCATAAATTCATTTTCCATTCAGATGTTTGCCAACATTCCATTTGCCTTTGAGGATGACCAGTTATCTCAAATTTAACATGTCCAGTACAAAATTTTTTATTTCCTTCTATTCCTTCTCAAATATGGACACTCTCCCAATTTCCTTCACCAAAATGGTTAATCCAAATGTATAGAGTTCATCTTCCATTCCTCACAACCCCTCATATTCTGTTGTAATTTATCAGCAAGGCAAGCAACTTATTCCAGCAAAGCATGTCTCTCATCTGACTTCTTCCATTTCCACTCCCCCAAGTTAGGTCATACTGCTGTCACTTGGGCTTGATCAGAGTGGTCTTCTAGCTTTCAGTCTTCCCCAGTCTCTTCTTCACACTAAATATCAAAGCAAACTAATTAAAAGTATAAGTTGATAGGACCAGCAGTTAGTGCAATGGCTATGTCACTGGACTCCCATGTAGTTGACCACGGTTTGAATACCTGACCCAGTGGCTTAAACTCACATCGGGCATGTGTGTGTGCCCAAGATCCCAAGAGGAGAATGGAGAAGGGATTGCAGCATGACCATCCCCCCGGGTATATATATATGTTGAGTCATATCAATTAAACTCCTCCAAAGGCTTTCCATTAGACTAAAGTATATTTAAAAATTTCCCCATAGTCTGCAAGACTCTGGATTTTGTCTTGGTCTCTCATTTTGTCTCCTGCATGTTCCACTCTGGCAGGGCACTCTCAAGGGATTCTCCATTAGTTGCTTTAATATTCCTTCCTCAGATCATCATATGGCCCCTCCTCTTCATTATCATGTCTCAACTCAAAGTTCACTTTCAGAGCAGCCTTCTCTGACCTCGGTAGCTAAGGTAGCTCCACCTTCCACTCTATGACCCTCTGTCTCATATTTTATTTTATTACTAGGAATTATACTTATAATAATTTTTCATTTATTAGTCTGGCTCAGTCAGACAGAGTTTATGTATTGCTCTAGCAAAGCTGGAACCATATGGAAGATCACAGGTTCAGTTCTACAGTTGACCCCTACATGCCAAGTGCATGCACCCAAGGGTTCTATCTAGGAAAGCTGGGAGTCAGGTGGATGGAAGGATCATACCATGAGACCCTGTTAAGGGTGCTTTTCTTTCTCTCTTTAACTCTTGTGAAAGAAATTAAACTTTAAAAAAAGAAATTATTCATCGATTTATTTTTATATTTAATGTTTGCCTCTTCCAATCCCTCTTCGAATCAGGGATTTTTTTATTCACTCTTGTAAATCTAGCACTTGGGATAATAATTGGTATATAGTAGGTCCTTGACAAATATCTGTTGAATCATTGAATGTCGACTTTTTTGTTCATTTAGCAAACAGTCATTGAGCACCGTCTATGTACAGACCCTGTATACGTACTATTGATATAATCTGATAAAGACAGCTTACACTTTCAGAGCACTCAATATGCAGTGAAAAAGACAGCCAAGTAACCAGAAAAGTAGAGCACAGTGGGCTAAGTCCTTAATGAGTTGCACATGTGAGCCACAGTAGCACATATGTCGGTTGGCTGTAGGAAGTTTGAGAAAATGATTTTTGAAAGAGAGTGATTAGGCTTTGATTGCTACCAAAACAAACTACCACAAATGTAGCATATCTCTGTAGAACAGAAGTCTCTCCGACTCAGCGGCTCTCAGCTTAGATTCTGAGGCCAAAATTAATATATCAGCAGTGCAATGTCCCTCTCTGGAAGCTCTGGGGATGAGTCACATTTAGGTTCATTCAAATTGTTGGCTGAACTCAGTTTCTTGTGGCTGTGGGACTGATGATATTCTTTGCTGGCTGTAAGCTAGAGGCTTTCTATTTTTTTTTTTAAAGAATTATTTATTTATTTATTTCCACTTGTTATTGTTATTTTTTTCTTTTTTATTTGACGAGAGAGAGAGAGAGAGAGAAAGGGAAAGTGAGAAAGCAAGCCACTAGGTCCAGGACTTGAACCATGGTTGGCCATGTGGGAATCCAGCGCCCTTATCCACCACACCACCTGCTGGCCCCTATTTTTTTTTTCAAGAGAGTTTTTTTGCTATAGGGTACATGCACTCACCAGAGAGTCAGAGAGAGACAGAAAGTAAGAAATCACCCCCTCCCCCCAGTGGGGGAATGACTATGCCTCAATCCCTTCTCCTCCATTTTCCTCTCAGGATCTTGGGCATGCATGTGCACATGCTGGATATGAGTTTAAGCTGCTGGGTCTGGGATTTGATCTGCAGTCGACTCGGTGGGAATCCAGAAATGTAACTATTACACCATCTGCCAATCCTGGGCCTTTGTCTCTAGAGGCCACTGACATCTCTTCTCAAGCTTCCCATATGTCCTGCCTCCAGTAATGGTGGGTCAAGTTGCTCTCATACTTCAAGTCTCTGCAACTTCTTCTGCCTCTAGTGGGAGAAGGCTCTGCTTTTAGGAGTCCATGTTATTACATCATGTCCACCTAGATAATACAGAATAATTTCCCTATTATTTAGTCTATAATGTAAATTCTAACTGTAAAGTCTCTTTTGGTAATTAACATATTCACTGGTTTCCAGAATTAGGGTGCAAACCTATCTAAAGAAGCATTATTCTGTCTACTATAGAAGAGACATCTAATCTAAATCAAATTAGTTTGGAATTATCTAGGTTAGAAAGGTATCCTACCAATAGCTGTATAGAGGCTGGCCACGATACTGTGATTTCTGTTTTTCCCACTTTGTGGAATGTTCTTCTCACTGTTCTTGTTTCTGTTGGTACCAATTAGTTGAACTCTCAAGTTTGAAATAAAATTTCTGGATTGAAACTCTCAGTGGCATTTCTCCCTATAGAGGTTGACCAGTGGTAGAAAGAAGCCCTGTTCACATACTTAGGGTGGCTATTCTGTGTTGAGAGCTCTTTATTGAATCCTACAGCAATCTGATGAGGTAGACAATTGTGTCTCCACTTTATGGGTGAGAAATCTAAGCCTCAGGGAGAGGAAGTAATTTAGACTTGGCAATGACAGCACCAGGATTCAAAGCAAGATCTGACACTAAGTCCTTCATGGTACCATGGAAGTACAACACAGTTCTCTGAAAGGCTGACCACATGGCAAACTGTTCTTCAGTTAGGCTCAGTTTGTGTCTGGAGATCTCCCCGAGTCTTGGAGTGCATGTATGCTCATGATCCAGGGATGGCTCAGGTTGGGTCTGGATTGTGGCATCAAGATGCTGTGGGGGTGCTGTCTCTCTGTCTCTTTCTCAATATCACTTTCTTGCTCATAGAAAAAAATTAAACAACTAATAATAATAAAAAAAGACCTACCATCAAATTTTGTAGGTTTCCAGGTTACCACACTTCAACAAGGCAAGACCACATCGGAAGGAAGATTCATCATGATCCAGAGATTCAGAGGATAATTCATCACAATCCAGAGATGCAGCGTCCATTTAAATTTCCTTAAAGCAGTGAAAATGCTACTTTGAAGCAACTGTGCTATATTTTCTATTTTACAACTAAGAAGATTGAACCTCAATGTCAAAAAAGTTAGGAAGCAAATAATTTCAGGTCTTGCTTATCAAGAAAGGACACTTGATCATTCTGACTCCAATATATCTTTTTTTTGTTTTTGTTTTTTCTTTCTTTCTTTTTTTTTTTTTTTTGAGAGGTTTTCACTATAGGGCGCGTGCGCTCGCCAGACAGACAGAGACATAGAGACAGAAAGCGAGAAATCACCCCCCTGGGGGGTTGGTCATGCCGCAATCCCTCCTCCTCCATTCTCCTCTTGAGATCTTGGGCACGTACGCACACACACCCGGCATGAGTTTTAAGCCACCGGGTCCAGGACACGAACCGTGGTCGACTACGTGGGAGTCCAACGACATAGCCATTACACTAACTGCTGGTTCCCACTCAATGTATCTTTATAGTACTTGTTTACCTACTCTCTCCAAAGACAAGTAAGACTTTATCAGTTTTGATCTTTCTTTTGATACTGGCTTTTATGAACCATTGACTAATATCTTCCTGTGCTTACTGTTGCTGCTTTTCTTCAAACTGGTCATTTCAAACATGGTTTCAAGCATCTTCAGGCTCTCTATTTTATATATGAATGGTCTCTGATAAGTTCTTGGAGAAATCAACTAAAGCATGAGTTTATTTTGGTGCAAAAAATGGAAATTATGCATAGTTTTTTCATAATATGCATTTTGTGTGGACTTTTTGATGATCCTTCATATATGCACATACATATATGTAAATATATTTATATAGATACTTATACATATGTGACTATGCATATATGTAATTATAAACATAAATACACATTATAATGGTGTATCATACATAATTTTTACAAATATATTTAAAATATTACAGAAAGCTATTCTAACCATCTGAATGTTTACTTGCTAATCAAGATTGCCTAACCCAGTTGTCACTGCTGAGTTCTGTGGTTTACATATTTTTTTAATGAGTGTATGCACATACACAAAAGTGGAACAGGGAGGGAGCAGAAAAGACTCTAGAAAGGTTTTATAGTGCCTCCCTCTTTCTCCAGCCCTCTAGCTCTTCAGCTCTTCAGGATCTTGGGTGTCTATGTATACATCCTGCATGCTTTCAGGCTCACTTGGGTTCTAAACCTGCAGTTGGCCATGTGGCTTCCAGCACTATAATCTAGTACCCTATGGACTGTGCTATCTAAGCTAGACCACATGGTTCATGTCTTAATAAGGAAAGATCAAAAGCAAGCCTAAGTCGTTTATTCGTGCCAACTGAAAACCAAATGATGTTGTGCAGGCTATATGAATGAAAATAGCACTGTAGATCAAAAACCAAAAAGTCGGGAACCAGCAGTTAGCGTAATGGCTATGTCGCTGGACTCCCATGTAGTCGACCGCGGTTCGTGTCCCGGACCCGGTGGCTTAAAACTCACGCCGGGCGCGTGTGCGTGCGTGCCCAAGATCCCGAGAGGAGAGTGGAGGAGAAGGGATTGTGGCGTGACCATCCCCCCTGGGGGGTGATTTCTCGCTTTCTGTCTCTATGTCTCTCTCTGTCTGTCTGGCGAGCGCACGCGCCCTACAGTGAAAATTTCTCAAAAAAAAAAAAAAAAAAAAAACATGGAAAATTAAGTTACACAATCCAATGCTGGGAAGGATTTCCCCTCTTCCTTTTTCTAATAGTTT
>NW_006160076.1:3064760-3078828 GCF_000334495.1 Tupaia belangeri chinensis | reverse complement strand
TGGGGGGTGGCGCTTTCTGTCTCTATGGCTCTCTCTGTCTGTCTGGCGAGCGCACGCGCCCTACAGTGAAAATTTCTCAAAAAAAAAAAAAAAAAAGTCATGGGAAATTAAGTTATCACATTACTTTCATTCAGCATGAAGGCACATCTAGCTCAAGAACCCAGACCCTAACAGGTAGCATCACTTCTTTTTTCAAATAGACACTTGATTTCAGCAAAACAAAACCATCTGTCCCATTAAATTAAATGTTAATATGAATAGTGTTGGTTTTGTAGTTTTGTTTATATATCATTTGAAATTTCATTTTGGCTAATAAATTTGTATCTAGTTTTGTGGCTTCATGTTCATAAGTAATATTATTATAAAATCAATTCGAGTTAACACTAGAGAGGAAATACTTGGGAATATATTTTATTCCTAATTCTAGTTTCATAAGTGAACTCTATCGTTAGTTATTTGACTGCTACCCTTCACAGGACAGGTGATTATAGTCCAGTGATGTAATTGAAGGGAAGCTTAGGGGAGAATAACATTGCTTAGACGATCATTGTATCAAAACATCTCTGAATTTGAAAGAAAGAGAGCATCTAATTTCACAGGAACCCTTCTCTATTCTGAAGAATTCTATAATATAAGCATGCGTATTTCTCTTTATTATATGTTCATTGTATATTTATATATCAAGGGACCAGCAGTTGGCATAATGACTATGTCGCTGGACTCCCATGTAGTCAACCACGGTTCGAGTCCCACACCTGGTGGCTTAAACTCACACCGTGTACGTGTGCGTATGTGCCCTGGATCCCGAGAGGAGAATGGAGGAGAAAGGATTGTGGCATGGTCATTCTCCCTGGGGGGTGATTTCTCGCTTTCTGTTTCTCTGTCTCTCTCTCTGTCTTTGTGGTAAGTGTACGCGCCCTACAGCAAAAACCTCTCCCCCCCCAAAAAAAATTGTATATATCAATTAAAACACATCATAATAACTTTTCTTTCCAGTGAACATTCTGCATCTATTTTTGCATCAAAGTTTTGTATAGACTGTTATGATTTTAAGAGTTAAAAAGGACCAATATTAATTCTACCACACATACATCTCTTTTCATAGGTTGAAAGAAAAATAGCCAAGAAATTGGATGACTTGTCATACAACTTGCTGGTAGCTTAACTAGGACCTATCTTTTTTATACCTTAGACCCAGATTAAATCAGGCCCGTTTGTGATCTGTGCCAATGACACTGTACACTTCCTCATTTAAGTTACTCTTCACTGCAGAGTAACTCAATGACCAGTGCTGGTCTTCCTTACTGGACTCAGAGCTAAGTGAGTATTTTTTCCTGCTGTCACCCAGTGTTGACCACATATTTGATAAGAAAGAAGGTGGAATCAGGGAAGAAAAGAGGAATGAAATGAATAGAAGGAAGGAAGGGAAGATGGAGAAGAGGAGGAATGTAAGAGAGGAAAAGAGAGCAACCAAGACTCTGAACCGTTAATCTACTCTTTTTGCTATACTATGCTTCTTGCAAAACTTTAAATTTATTGTGTTTCTCAGGCTATACATTTAAGATTCTAAATTTGCATTTATACAGAAGTGCATATAAAAATAGAAGCCAGTTTACCATGATACCATAATTGAAGAAAACTCCATGAAAGTGCGATGACATGTGTTTTATTAAAACCGTAATCTCAGGACCAGCAGGTGGTGTAATGTTTGTGTCACTGGACTCCACATGGCCAAGTGCAGTTGGAGTTCTGGACCCAGAGGCTTAAAACACTCAGGGTGTATGTGTGTGCAGGCCCAGAATCCCAAGAGGAAGAGAAGAATGAAGGAGAAGGGATTGATGTGTGGCCATCCCCTTGGGGCGGGGGGGTGATTTCTTGATTTCTGTCTCTCTGTCTCTCTAGCAAGTGCACACGTCCTATAGCAAAAAATCTCTCTTAAAAAAATGTGTATTCTAAAGTCCTTCATAATGTCTGGCTGTAATAGGTATTCAAACAAATTAATTAGATTTGATAAATGTACATGGGCATTTTGGGGGGAGACTGGGGAAAATTGTTAAAGCCACCCATAAAATCTGTAAGACTTCAGTCAAATTTTTACTTTTACAAGAAAATCACACATATCTTCAACAAACAGATATAGGAAAGCTGTCTTCAATTAGATAATACAAGAGAAGAATTTCCATTTGTCAAAGAGAATACAAATAGAGGGAAATAGAATGTAAAGAAAATAAAAATCAAATGATTTACTAAAATACTAGAGGAAGAGCTTTTTGACAGGAACCTCCATCATTCCAGTAATTCACCAAAATGGCGAACACAAAGAGAAAGAGGAGAGATAACTGATACGTCTTCTCTACATTTTATAAAACAGGCCTTTTATAAAACAGGGAGTGGTTCCTTTGGCAACATACATGCAAATCTACAAGAAAGGTGATATTGTAGACATAGAGGGAAGGGGTACTGTTCAGAAAGGAACGGTCCACAAATGTTATGTGGCAAAACTGGAAAAAGCTATAATGTTACCCAGTATGCTGTTGGCATTGCTGTAAACAAACAATTTAAGGGCAAGATTCTTGCCGAGAAAATTAACGTGCATGTCGAGCATGTTAAGTATTCTAAGAGCAGACATAGCTTTCTAAAATGTGTAAAGGGAAATGACCAAAAAAAGAAGGAAGCCAAAGAGGAAGGCACCTGGATTCAAATGAACTGCCAGCCTGCTCCACCAAGACAAGCACACTGTGTGAGAAACAATGGAAAGGAGCCTAAGTTTCTAGAACCTATTTCTTATGAATTCATGGTATAATAGGTGTTAAAAATAAACAAACTCTGGTCTACTAAAAAAAAGTAGAGGAAGAAACTTATTTCCTCCAAATGGACAGTTTCTAAGCTCAAAGGGACACAATGATCCCTCCCCTGACCAAACCAAGTATAGAGAAAATTTCCTAGGAATGATCACTTTTCTCCAACTGTGTTGCACAGATCAAGCAAGCACAGACCTTGTAGAAATAGTGAATGTCATGAAAAAAATATTCAGTGGGAAAATAAACAATGGGTCATCAGGGAGGAGTCAGGGAATTTTGTGGAATTTGTAGTGGAACAAAGGATTTGTAACAAAGGAACAAATTGAAGGAATATGGAGTAGTGTTGAGGTGGTTCTATTTGTAGGTCTTTGAGGAACCTCCATATTGTTTTCCTCAGTGGCTGGACCAATTTGCATTTCCACCAACAGGGTAGGACAGTTTCCCTTTCACCACAACCCCACCAACACTTACTGTATTTTTAATCTCTTGCTTTTTTATAGAATGAATATTTGATACAGCTGGGCTGGTTTGTTCTTCGCGTTGTACCAGCTAGACCAAAGTGGAGCAGCTGTTCCTGAGGTCTTATTAACCTCTACTTTCCGTGGTTTGATTCATTTTCAAAGGCAGTAAATAAAAAGACACCTAGTGCCTCGGCCCATCCAGCCCAGCTAATTGCCCTCAGTCCCGAGCAAAACGCTCCCTGTGCTTTGCTACCTGACTGCATATGCAGGAGCAACTGGACCATTAATCCTGGTGCCTCTCCAGGAAAGAGTTATATTCCCGAGATTTATCATAGGGGCATGTCAGCCTCTCCTGTCTGAGCCTCTGTTCTTAATCTAAAGTAAACAGCACAGAAATGTAGAATAACTCCTACCTCACCGTTTTTGTTTTTGTTTTGTTTATTGGTGAGGTTATTGCTATAGGGCGCGTGTGCTCGCCAGACCAACAGAAAGAGACAGAGAGACAGAAAGAGAGAAATCACCCCGCAGGGGGGATGGACAATCCCTTCTCCTCCATTCTCCTCTCGAGATCTTGGGCACGTACGCACACGTGCCCGGCGTGAGTTTTAAGCCACCAGGTCTGGGACACGAACCGCGGTCGACTACATGGGAGTCCAGCTACATAGCCATTACACTAACTGCTGGTCCCCCAACTCCTACTTCACTGTTGACCAGGCTATGAGGAAATACAAATAGAGAAGAGAAGGGTATGGGAGAATTTTAAAAAAGGAGCAAACTGTAAGGCTATTTCTAGCTCTGACCAAGAATTAAAATTACAAAAAGGAGAATCTCGGATCCATGTTTTTTGGCTCCACATAGCCACAAGAATCTTTGTATTACTCTGGAGTAAGGAGAGGTAGGATCTGCTTGTGGATGCTTGCCAACCTGGAGCACCAGGGTCTAAAAAACAGGTGAAGGAAGAGACAGCCAAGCCCAGAAAGGAACGATGTGCCTGAACACAATACAATGTATGTGACTGTAAAACCTCATCCTTTGGGTAGGCAAAGCTGTGCTCACTACTCCCTCTGCTGGACCTACAAGCATAGACTAGAAGATTTACAAATTGCAAATCAGTCTTTCCTTTAATCTGTTCTCTATGAATTAAGCACCTGCTCTGAAAGTACAAAATTATATCTGATAGGATGAAGAGAACAAAGCCAACTTAATGATGCTGGATGAAAGGAAAAAAAACAAATAATTTATTTTCCATAGAGAAAAAAATATAGATATATTCTTCATATCTATATATGTATATTTATATGTATATGTGTGTATATATGTGTGTGTGTGTGTTTGGAGAGAAAGACGGAGAGAGAGAAGGGACCCTAGGTGGAGATATCTTCTAAATGGCAATGATATAAAAATATTCCTAGAGGGACCAGCAGTTAGCATAGTGGCTATGTCGCTGGACTCCCATGTAGTCGACCACGGTTCGCGTCCCAGACCTGGTGATTTAAAACTCATGCCAGGTGCATGTGCGTGTGTGCCCAAGATCTCAAGAGGAGAATGGAGGAGAAGGGATTGCAGCATGGCCATCCCCCCTGGGGGGAGGTGAGTTCTCGCTTTCTGTCTCTCTGTCTCTCTCTGGCGAGCGCACGTGCCCTATAGAAAACCCTCTCAAAAAAAAAAAAATTCCTAGAGGGCCAGGGGATGGCATGGTGGCTAAAACAGCTGGGTTTCACTGAAGTTGACTGTGCAGTTGGAGACCTAGACCTGGCAGCTAGAGGAGCACGCAGGGCATGTGCGCATGTGTGTGTGTGTGCATGTGTGTGTGCGTGTGTGCATGCATGTGTGTGTGTGTTCATGCGTGTGTGTGTATGCACTGCTGGTCCCCCAACTCCTACCTCACTGTTGACCAGGCTATGAGGAAATACAAATAGAGAAGAGAAGGGTATGGGAGAATTTTAAAAAAGGAGCAAACTGTAAGGCTATTTCTAGCTCTGACCAAGAATTAAAATTACAAAAAGGAGAATCTCGGATCCATGTTTCTTGGCTCCACATAGCCACAAGAATCTTTGTATTACTCTGGAGTAAGGAGAGGTAGGATCTGCTTGTGGATGCTTGCCAACCTGGAGCACCAGGGTCTAAAAAACAGGTGAAGGAAGAGACAGCCAAGCCCAGAAAGGAACGATGTGCCTGAACACAATACAATGTATGTGACTGTAAAACCTCATCCTTTGGGTAGGCAAAGCTGTGCTCACTACTCCCTCTGCTGGACCTACAAGCATAGACTAGAAGATTTACAAATTGCAAATCAGTCTTTCCTTTAATCTGTTCTCTATGAATTAAGCACCTGCTCTGAAAGTACAAAATTATATCTGATAGGATGAAGAGAACAAAGCCAACTTAATGATGCTGGATGAAAGGAAAAAAAACAAATAATTTATTTTCCATAGAGAAAAAAATATAGATATATTCTTCATATCTATATATGTATATTTATATGTATATGTGTGTATATATGTGTGTGTGTGTGTTTGGAGAGAAAGACGGAGAGAGAGAAGGGACCCTAGGTGGAGATATCTTCTAAATGGCAATGATATAAAAATATTCCTAGAGGGACCAGCAGTTAGCATAGTGGCTATGTCGCTGGACTCCCATGTAGTCGACCACGGTTCGCGTCCCAGACCTGGTGATTTAAAACTCATGCCAGGTGCATGTGCGTGTGTGCCCAAGATCTCAAGAGGAGAATGGAGGAGAAGGGATTGCAGCATGGCCATCCCCCCTGGGGGGGGGTGAGTTCTCGCTTTCTGTCTCTCTGTCTCTCTCTGGCGAGCGCACGTGCCCTATAGAAAAACCTCTCAAAAAAAAAAAAATTCCTAGAGGGCCAGGGGATGGCATGGTGGCTAAAACAGCTGGGTTTCACTGAAGTTGACTGTGCAGTTGGAGACCTAGACCTGGCAGCTAGAGGAGCACGCAGGGCATGTGCGCATGTGTGTGTGTGCGTGTGTGTGTGCGTGTGTGCATGCGTGTGTGTGTGTGCATGCGTGTGTGTGTATGCCCGAAATCCTGAGAGGAGAATAGAGGAGAAAAGAATGTGGCATGGCGGTCTTGCCGGGAGGGAGAGTGTGATTTCTTACCTTTCCTGTCTCTCTTTCTTTCTCTCTCTCTTTCTCTCTCTCTCTCTCTCTCTCTCTCTGGTGAATGCATATACCCTTTAACAAAATAATAATGAATAATTTTAAAAAATATCTAGAAATAATAAGTATTTTCCATATGCCAATGTAACAAAGCTTGTGTAGTTTCTCTTTCTCCTTTATGTTTTCCATAGCAAGGGCAGAGAGTGTCCCCTTCTTCCTCATGACCAATGAGATTGTTCTAGGCAGGCTGGTCGCCATGGCATAAACTGCTTTGTTTAAAGACTTCCTGAGAGAACAGTAAAAATGAACAGTTTCCCATGGACAAGCATAACCTTTCTTTTCTCCATGTCTAAAACAGTTTGTAATAAACATCACTCCCCATCCCCTCTTCCCATCTTAGTGAGGAAGCTTTTTTTTAGTGACTTAATTAAATTTTTTTATTATGGACAATTCCAAGTTTATAAAAAGTACAGAGAACAGGACTCCCTCTGTGTACTCACTACCAGTTATCAACATAGAGCTAAGCCAAAGTGCCTACGCTCCTTTTAATTTCCCCTTAACTGACCATTTTCAACTACGACGAACATACATTCATTAATAAATGTTCCAGTATTATTCTAAAAGATAAATATAAAAGATAGATACTAGTTTTGAATATGATTAAAATATTACTACTTTACTTAAAAATTAACATAAATCCTTAATCTAATACCTAGTAAGTGTTCAAATTCTAATAGCTTCATAAATGTGACTCTTTTATGGCTTGAATTTTTTTTTCTTTCTTTTTTTTTTTTAGAGCGAAGCAATCCTTTATTTTCATACTTTGACAAAGAGGTTTTCAAGGAACAATCTTTCTGGCCTCCAGCCATCAGCAGCTGCTCTATGAGGGCCTAGGCTCCTCCGGGCCAGAGCGGTAAGGTGGAGGCGTGGACTTTCCTTCCTTTATTAGCTTTTCCCGCTGCGTCCTGATGGCATTCATGCGTTTTATCATTTTCTGCCGAGCCACACACTCTATGGAATCATCGTATTCTAGTCTGGACTCTTTCTCTGCCCGGACACTGCCGATTCCATGTGCACATTCCATCCACTCTTTTTCAAAAGCATGGCATCAACATGGGCATTTGTGGGGCTGTTCACCACTTTGGATTGTCACCCAGCGATCTGTGTTAATGCCCAGCCTTTCCTGCACATCAAGGAAAGGCAGGACTGTCCGCCGCGCTGCCCTCGTCTTCCAGCTGGCCGCCGCTTGCTTGAACTAATTTTCAAATAAATTCCAAACATGACGTATAAGTGGTATTTTTTAAAGTTCACGTATTTTATTTTCCATGAGTGATAGAGACAGCACCCACACTAGAGTCTTGATGGTACGATTCATCCCCCAATCCCAGGCTAGTTCGGTAATGAACACGGAATTGTCAGCTGCATTCGGGAAGGTCTTCGGCGTGAACTGAGAGCCTTTCCACACATGTCAGCCTCACAGAGCATCACGCTTTACTGATCAGCCACCATCCAACCTCAGAACTTTACGATTTAATCTATACACTAAAACATTTATTCTATAGATTTCTTCTGATATATGTTTAAACTTTCACCTGGATAGTTCTCTTCTGTCATTCAGCTTGGGGCTACCTGTTTGTCTATTTACACCTTCCATATTCAGACTCTCTTTCACCCATTCTCATGCATGAACCTACTTATATCTATCCAGTCATTCTTTATCTGTTCATCCATTACACAACATCTAGTGAATGTCAGCTATGTCCTAGACATTGTCCTAACAAAGGTGAAAGTCCCATTGTTGGTGTTACACCTTGTGAGGAAGACGAGAACACACATACACATGATAGAAACCTCTCACTCCTGTTTTCAATATCACCCTCTCATTTTTCTTCCCCTTTCTTTCCAACAGGTTGGCATCAATTTTACAGCCTCTAAACTACAGCACTGAAGCTGTTTTTTGACTGGACGTTGGCAGGAAAGTGAAATGCTGGAGAAGAGCGAGAGTTGGTTTCTGTGATTGTGAACGTGTGTGTGTGTGCAGTGTGTCACTGATGTGCAGACAAGGTATTCTGGCTGGTGGTTAATGAAGGAAATTTGAGGGCTAGAAGCCATGTCCTGAAAATGGCCTTGCAGAACAGCTGGCAGAGACCAGAGATCACTAGTGTGCTAAACACTCTGAGAACTGGTATACATTTTTATTCATAATGCTAATACTTCCTTTGTCTAAATTAGTATATTTTTGAGAGGTTTTTGCTATAGGGCACATGCGTTCACCAGAAAGAGAGAGACAGAGAGACAGAAAGTGACAAATCACCTCCCGGGGGGGATGGCTACACTGCAATCCCTTCTCCATTCTCCTCTCAGGATCTTGGGCACGCACGCACAAGCACATGCGCCCAGCATGAGTTTAAGCCGCCACATCAGGGACTCAAACCACGATCAACTACATGTAAATTAGACATAGCCACTATGCTAACTGATCCCCTAAATCAGTATTTCTTAACAAGTGTATTTGAATCTACAGGAACACTTATAAAAGCTACTGATGCCCCGGGCCATTGATGAATAATCAATGAACAATCTCTAAGGGTTGAGAATGGGGATTGTTTTCAAAGCTCACCAGGTGATTTTGATGTGTCATCAAGACTAAGAAAATGAACCAAATAGAGCAGGTTTTGGATAAAGTATTGAGTAATGTTCAAATAAAGCAAAGTTCTCCCCTACAACCATTAGAGGGCAGTACTGCCCCAAAATTCAAAATTTAAAGTGCTGTCCTTGATGTATCATTGTGCTAGCCTGATTAATTTATTTTTTCCTGCACTTTAAATTAAACATCCTATTTTTTACAAAAGTGTGACTTTAGTCCCAAAGTTATATATGCTTTAACTCTATTTTATAATTCCATAAATTTTAAATGAATTAGAGAAATTTAAACTGTTAATAAAAATTATAATTATACACCAATGATTTTGACACCACGAGTCTATTTTAAACTACATTTTTTGACACCAACATTACTGGAAACTATAGATGAACAACTCAAAATGTTATAAAAACATTTAGATTTTGATGAAAACTGAGGGAAATATTTCTGATTTGGCAAATTATGCAATTTTTTAAAAATGACTTTTCTACATTACTTATTTCTAATCCTAGGAGGGCAAAGTATAAAACTCGGCAAGATGATTGGGAAAGAATTGTTAAGAAGTTATTTCAAAGTTCTCCATCAGTGTCTGAAAACAATCAATAAATGTTTGGCGTGCAAATGAGATTTGGCCAATGGGAGAATTCTTCAGTTGACAACATAGCTTGATTTCATACAAAGATTCTCACTTATTTTAAATATATGAAAATTCATGATATTTTAAAATTACTTTACCACCAGATCGTATATAATATGTATAGAGTCTTACAGTAATAGGTAGAAAGTGTAGTCCATTGGATAAAAATTAGGTTGAAAGTACATTATCCAGAAATCTTCTTAGGGAAAAGAGACTGACTGCTTCTACTTGGTAGATCAGTTCAGGCTGAGAAGCAGCATTAGACTCACTTTTACATATTTTATGGCACCAAATAAGTCTTCCCTTTCACTTTCACTCGTTAAGACTATATAATGATTTAAAAAGTAGGATCTTAAGAACTAAAAGCCCTAGAGTTGAAAAATCAAGGATCTCGTTTTACAAGAGGACCTGTGATTGTCTCATTGCTTGGCTATTTAGTAAATCTACTTGTCTGAAGAGTTAATGCAACGAAATGAACATTTTCTTATATACTTATATGTTCATATAGTCAATTCCATATAGAAACTATTCCCACACACAGACATACACCCCCCCCACACACACACACATACACACAACCTTTACTCAGTGATGTTGGACTTTAATAAAATGATGTTCTGTTTGAAATTTCAGTGTCATCCACAGACTACACTAAAAAGTCTCATTAAAATGATCACTCAGCATTATATCTTCAAAGTTTACATACATCGCAGTTTTTTACTCCCGAAGTCCTGATCACCACAAAGAAGATCTGTGGTATTTACTACATACTTCAAGATAGCACTTGAGCAAAACAGAGGATTATAATCTAGTTATACCCACATTTCTTTGTTAAAGAGATCTCTAAAGCATGCTTAGAAAGGCAGCAAAGATCAAAGACAGCTCCCCTCTCATAAATCATATTTTGAAGGGATAAAATAACCTGATCCTTCTAGTGGGAATCCCTCTCATCTCTAAAGAAGTCATATTGCCTGTCTCTGTACTCATGGCACTCACACTTCAGCAATGGAAACAAGATAAAACGTAATGTCAGACAGCAGAAGAGATTTTCACAGAAGGGTTCAGGAACAATGGCCATCCCTACCTGCATGGTGGGAATACTTTGCTGCCTAACCTAAAGGTTCGCTTTCCTATAGGGCCAGTGGTCATGGGAGTTATTTGGCTGTTTGTTGTAGCTCACAAGAGTCAACTGACTCCGGGTCCCTTTGCCACAGGCCTGCAAGCGTAGGATGGAAAACAATTTCGACATTCGTCCCTTGGACTCCTGCCTTTAGTAAGCACATTTGTTGTTCATACATGGTCTTTTGGCTGCCTTCTCTCCCAGCCATCTGTTAAAAGAGGCATTGTGCCCACTCTGACAGGATTGCTGCCATAATTTCTAAGAGAGGGTCATGAAATACATGTGCCTTAAGTACCTGGACTTTACAAATTTCAAATCACATTTACCAGATCCATTGAAATGTACGTATAATGTTTATTGAAAGACTCTTTTAAAGAGCAGGTTTAGAATCTCAGTGAAATTGAGAGGAAGACACAAAGATAGTTCATATACTCCCTTTCCTCCTCCCCACTCCACACACATGTATTTTAAAACTCTGTAGACCTGAGTAGTGAAAGACAGAATTCTGTGTGCAGATAACTCATGAGATTCCCAAAAGAACTATCCCACACTTCCTTTCACTGGGGTGGGGGTGGGGCAATGATACCACATGCTACTTTTTCCACGATTGAGCGCAGGATATAAATACAGCTGCACACATCACTGCCTTCTCCTTTCATGTGACCAACTCTGAGAAAACAGCAACGATACACCTGTTACCCTCTTATCCTCTGGGCCACACATGTCTCATCAATTCACAGGGATTGTTTGTACACTTGGAATATTTGATTTGCGTATAATCGATTAGGGTTCAGTCCATGTGAGCCTGGATTGTCATTAGCGAGGTTGCAGTAGCACTGCGGTTTCATGCATGTGGTCATAGACTTGCTCTATGAAACTCCTAAGGCCTGGAGCTGCCCTTTCAAAGATTGGGCAGAGTCTTTTCTACCTTCCAGCTGGTACACTTTCAAGCTCACCATTTCCCTTTTCAAGGTTTAGGTATGTTTCTTCCCAGATTCCTAAGCATCCAGGCTGGATGCCGTCTCCAGGTCTCTGTCGGGTTTCGTCTTTCTACTGGATAGGTCATCGTGTTTTGCAGCCAACTTGGGTATCCTTCTGCATTTGGCTGGTGACTATTTCACATATTTACATCTGGATCAGAAAGCAAAGCTAATTTGGGAAGCAAACCTAACGAAGTCAGCCAAATTCCACCTGAATGGGTTTTCGCTCTGAAGCATACAGTAAACATTGTTGTGTGTAAATACCACTGATCCCATTATTCCCAAGCCTCTTTTCCTCCAAAATTTCAGTTAGTTATTTCTGACCTGAAGCTAACATTAAAAGAATAAACCAAAACCTTATATTTTTTTTAAAAAAAGGATTAGCAAGTATATCGTACCACATTTATGTTCCAGACTAAATGACTATTAGCAATTTGATTTTATGTAGACAATAGAATTTATCATTTCTATTTCCAAAAGGATATGGTGAGTGATGAAGATAAACTATCTCACCTGAACCAGGGAGGAGTTCATGCAGGTGACAGGCAACTCTGAGCAAAGCGGTTGCATTGTGTGTGAGCAAGGTCTGCGCACAGAGAGGCAGGTGAGACAGTGAAGATGCAGGGGCCAGTAACTGGGTGGAAAAGGCAAACAGCAGAGGGATGTTCTCATGAAGTGAACAGGGGCAATGGGACAGGGAGCAGTGAGATGAGCTCACTTTTAGCTTAGAGTATGTAACAGGGGCCTTGTAACTAAGGACAAAGAATCGGACCTTAGAGCCAGTGTACGGGGAAGCCACAGCTGGTTCTGTAGACATGGCTGTCAAGTGGTAATACAGGCTGCTATGATCTGAATGTTTTAATTATCCCAGAATTCGCATGTTGAATCTAACTTCCAAGCTGATGGTGTTAGGATGTAGGACCTTTGGGAATTGGGTAGATCATGAGGGTGGAGTCCTCACAAACTGAACTAATGCCCTTATTAAAGAGTCCCTGGAAACTGTCTTGCCCCCTCCACCATGTGAAGACATAGTGAGAAGGCATCACCCATGAACCAGGAAACGGGCCCTGGCCTGAGATCTGCTAGCTCCTTGATCTTGAACTTCTCAGCCTCAGAGCTGTGAGGGACAAGGCTTTTGTTTATAAACTGCCCAATTTATGGTCCCAAATGAACTAAGATAGACCAAGGCTGGGGTTAGCAGGTGGTATGGTGGTCAAGGTGCTGGATTTATGTGGTCAATCACGGTTTGAGTCTCAGACCCAGTGGCTTGAAATTCATGCCAGGCACGTGTGTGTGTGTGTGTGTGTGTGTGTGTGTGTGTGTGCTTGTGTGCCCAAAATCCCTAGAGGAGACTGGAGGAGAAGGGATTGTGGAGTGGCCATCCCCACTATGGGGTAATTTATTGCTTTCTTTCTCTCTGTCTCTGTCTCTCTGGCAAGCACACTCAACCTATAGCAAAAAGTCTCCCCCACCCCCACCCCCAAAAGACAGACCAAGTCTTAAGTCAAATGTGGCTTTAAAACATAGTCAAATGGGAGGGTTTGCTACATTTGGAAATGAAGTGAGATTACAGGAACAGAGGAGAAAAGAAATCTGAGGATGGAAAGGAACAATTAAAGAAACTTACTGAGTTAAAACAGTCTGTGGAATGTAATTTGAATCAAGAAATTTAAAAAGTGGTGAAGTAGAGAGAGAGACAACTGGATTCAAGAGACTCATGGAAATGACAAGAAAGAAGTTAAATGAATATGAAAATAGAGAAGTTAGTTTCCAAGGAGATTTACAACTCAGTCTATTTGAAATGGGTACTCAAGTTAATATGCAAAAACATAAGGCACAAACAAAATCTCAGGAAAACTTAAAACAGTTAAGAGAGAATAATTATGCTTTATTTAGAAGTCAGATGGAATTCAGAATGAAAGAGCTAGAATCTGAGCTCTTCAAGTAAAAGCTTCTTAAAAAGATTCTAATAAAGTAGAATTTAAAAAATATAAGCAACTCTATCTAGAAGAATCACAAGTTAGAAAATCATTATCAGAGAAACTGATAAAGATTATGAGGAGTTAGCAGCAGTCGGGGCCAAACTTCTTGTGGGGAAACAACAGAATAGATCTTTACTCAACAGTCTTACTACAAGATCAGTCCTAAAGTCACCTCATGTTGAAAATCCTGATAATAATTTAATGCACAACAGAAATCTAATTTCTAGAGAAACATCAATGTTTCCTACCTCAGTCTCATAGCCTTCAAATAACAGCATGGAGAACTATGTGTTTCAGACAGTGGAGATTGGAATGAAGAACAAC
>NW_006160076.1:3021827-3062758 GCF_000334495.1 Tupaia belangeri chinensis | reverse complement strand
CACGTGTGTGTGTGTGTGTGTGTGTGTGTGTGTGTGTGTGTGTGTGCTTGTGTGCCCAAAATCCCTAGAGGAGACTGGAGGAGAAGGGATTGTGGAGTGGCCATCCCCACTATGGGGTAATTTATTGCTTTCTTTCTCTCTGTCTCTGTCTCTCTGGCAAGCACACTCAACCTATAGCAAAAAGTCTCCCCCACCCCCACCCCCAAAAGACAGACCAAGTCTTAAGTCAAATGTGGCTTTAAAACATAGTCAAATGGGAGGGTTTGCTACATTTGGAAATGAAGTGAGATTACAGGAACAGAGGAGAAAAGAAATCTGAGGATGGAAAGGAACAATTAAAGAAACTTACTGAGTTAAAACAGTCTGTGGAATGTAATTTGAATCAAGAAATTTAAAAAGTGGTGAAGTAGAGAGAGAGACAACTGGATTCAAGAGACTCATGGAAATGACAAGAAAGAAGTTAAATGAATATGAAAATAGAGAAGTTAGTTTCCAAGGAGATTTACAACTCAGTCTATTTGAAATGGGTACTCAAGTTAATATGCAAAAACATAAGGCACAAACAAAATCTCAGGAAAACTTAAAACAGTTAAGAGAGAATAATTATGCTTTATTTAGAAGTCAGATGGAATTCAGAATGAAAGAGCTAGAATCTGAGCTCTTCAAGTAAAAGCTTCTTAAAAAGATTCTAATAAAGTAGAATTTAAAAAATATAAGCAACTCTATCTAGAAGAATCACAAGTTAGAAAATCATTATCAGAGAAACTGATAAAGATTATGAGGAGTTAGCAGCAGTCGGGGCCAAACTTCTTGTGGGGAAACAACAGAATAGATCTTTACTCAACAGTCTTACTACAAGATCAGTCCTAAAGTCACCTCATGTTGAAAATCCTGATAATAATTTAATGCACAACAGAAATCTAATTTCTAGAGAAACATCAATGTTTCCTACCTCAGTCTCATAGCCTTCAAATAACAGCATGGAGAACTATGTGTTTCAGACAGTGGAGATTGGAATGAAGAACAACTAGAGGTCTAAGAGAAGCTACTCTTGAACTTGCATCTGTATCCTATAGAGTTTTGCCTTAAAGATCTACCAATAAATCAAACTGAACTCAAGATCTACTTTTGAGAGCATCACAAGAATATATACAGATCTTGAAGAACAATCACATGATCTGAAAGATAAAAATTTAGTGACTGCACTGTTTACATAATTTTTTGTTTTCCATTAAATACATGACATGTAAAAATCTTTATTAAAAAAAAAGCTATATAGTCACAGTGAAACAGCACAGGGAAGGCCTACAGCTGATTGAAACCTGAGGTATTCTATCCTAGAGAAGGGTAGTATTGCCTTTGACTCTAAATTCTATGAGGGAACATCATGTACATCTTACACAATTGTTGCATTTTCAAGGCTGAACACAAAACCTAATATACAGTAGATATTTCATAAAAAAATAAAATAAAATAAACTTTTTAAAAAAAAGTAGGTTGACCAAATGAGGGAATAAGAGAAGAGTTTCATGTTCTGGCTTAAAGAAAAGGACACCAAGAGTTGGCAGAAGAATGGATTTAATATGTGAATAGCAATTATTATTCCAAAGTGTCTTAGGTTAGGACTAAAGGAGGATTTGTCACAAGCTATATAAGCTTATACTTCTAGCCCCTTACACGCACAAGTCCCTTCCAGAGCCTTGTGTATCCAGGGCTTCTGTTTTGGTGAAATTATCAAGAGAAATATTTTTTTCAATTAATTTATTTTATACATTCAATTATTGTACATTTACAGCCTGTAAAATGAATTTACCCAACATGAATACACTTCATACCAGTCCAGTTAAAGATATCATATACCTTATCAATAGACAATACTCTATTTATGTCCCTTAAATGTTTTGCCTACCTATTTTCTCCTTGATTCCTGTCTTCTCATTCTATTCCATCTCTCACCTTCTTTCCACACTGTTTCCAGTATCTATAACCAATTTCCATGCTTCTATAGCCTCTATCTTTCAGTTTCTGCCATAGAGTGTAGTCAGTCAATGTATGTTAAGTGGAGACATACAATGTCTCTTTTATAGCCTGGCTTGCTTCACTCAGCAGTAAATCTACCATATTTGTCCACTTTCTATCAAATGCCAGGGTCTTGTTTTTTTCTGGCTACGTAGTATTCCGTAGTATATACGTGCCACACTTTTTCAATCCATTCATCTGTTTGTGTGCATTTGAATTAGTTCCATGTCTTAGCAATTATGAATAATGCCACAATAAATATAGATGTACAAACATTTTTCTGACTGATTGTTCTCCTGTCCTTTGGGTAGATACCAAGGAATGGAATTGCTGGATCATATGGGAGTTCTATTTGCAGATCTTTAAGAACATCCATATTGATTTCCACAGTGGCTATACTAATTTACATTCCTACTCACAATATTGGAGAGTAAGATATTTAACATCTATGGATAAGATTGCTATCCATTTTCACTCTAACTTTGTCCCCATCATGCTTACCTTCATATTGAGGCTGGCATTAGAGTATCTGTAAGCTTATTTCTGGAATTTAGCTAGAAAGAAGTTAAACTAAGGAAATACACACACATACACATACACACACATTTTAGAGAGAGGCAGGCATGTAGTTAGCAGTTCTTTTTGAGATAGCTAAATCATAGGGATTCTCCTTCTGCCTACTATGACAACTCAGCTAACATGACACAAAGAGCCAGAGACTAAAGAAATCTCAAAAAAACACCTGCTGCTGGGCCAGTCTGTGGTGTTGCAGTTAAGGCAATTGGATTCCACATGGCCAACTATACAGTTTGAGTCCCCGACCCACAGCTTGACAACACACAGGATGCTTGTGTGTGTGTGCCCAAATTTTCAAAAGGAGGGGGAAATGGAGGAGAAAGGATTGTCATGTGACAATTTTCCCATGGGTGTGCTTTCTCTCTTTCTCTCCCTATCTATCTTTCTTGCACATGCACCCTCTAGCAAATTATTTTTAAAAAACAGCGAGACGAAAACACTGCTACCAGAGGCATTTCAATGTGTCCTACAATGTCAGTAGATACAAAGAATGTGGTAGAGGTGAAGCAAGGCTTGAATTTCTTTCTCTAAAAGAGTTAGAAGCCAGTCTATGGAAAATTTTTTCTCTCATCTCATGTATAAAATTGTAAAAGAAGTTTTCAATTTTCATTAATACCTAATCAAAAAAGAATTTTTTTCTTCTGGAGAATGTGCTCAGTAATGTCGTACAGAGCATTGCAGGGTCACTACACATTTCTTTTCCTTTTTAAAATGTGACTCTTTTTTACTATTTGATTTCTTACTTGCATTTGTTTTACATCATTGTAGCATATAATACAGTTTTTCAAAGCATGCATGCAATCTGTGATAATCGAAACAAGAATATTACCATATTCATCATCTTCAACAAAACACATTATGTTATTGATGAGAGTCCTATGGAATAGAATTTATTGAAATAATTATACTAATATGATATAGACTTTTGTCAAAACTACAAATAACGAGTATATATATATATGTGTGAAATCACATATGTTATGCATCTAAACTATTAATAACAAAAGCAAATTTTTATCTTCTAAGTTAGGAGACAATTATCCTTCTATTCTGTATATAGGGAGTATTTTAAAAGTACTGTAATAGAATTAGTTGATTAAAAAATATGCAGTCAAAAAGGTAGAAGAAAAAGTCTTATAGAGGGGGCCAGTGTTGCCATGATGGTTAAGGCAGAGGATCTCATATCTCCAAGGCTTGAGAAAAGATACCTGGCGTGTGTGCATGCTTGCCCAAAATCTATGGAGGAGAAGGGATTGCAGTGTGGTCATACCCCTGGGGATGATTTCTCACTTCCTGTGTCTCTCTTTATCTCTGTTTCTCTCTCTGTTCCTCTCTGGTGACCACATGCAATCTATGGCAAAAAAAAAAAAAAAAAAAAAAAAAAAAAAAAAAAAAAACAGTAATATAGAGGTGCATAGAGCAAAGGAATAAAAAACGTTTCTTACTGTCTTCATGTTTGTGATATTTGTCACCCTTCAAATTTGGCAATTTGTGAGGATTGCTTTTCCCGTTCTACATATTTCACTAATTTGAAAGTTACCATTTTATATTCTTTCTCTCTTAAAAGTTCCTCTCCCCAAATTGTATAAACTTTAAGACCCACAAAATCTAATTAAACAGAGGTGGGAAATTTGAATAAGGAGAGTTTGAGAGAAAGACAAAGAGAAATGTTTATATATATTAGAACAGAAAAAGTCAATTATCTATATATAGAAGAAAAAAATACTGAAAAATCTTATGGTATATAAAAATTAGTGCGATACATACAATATCTGTCAGTGAAGGCAATTTAGGCTAAAAGCAGTTATTAAACATTTTGAAAATATTAGTACTGCTAACTCCTATAATATAATAATACTATCTTTTCAGAAGAATTTTGTGAGGATTAAAAAATACATTCAATGTGCTCAGTAGTTTCTGCATGAAGCAAACAAATATTACCTGGACTATGTAATATAATAAGTAAGAATGAAATCAGTTAAAGTCTGCAAGACATAAAGAACAAAAGCTTTTGCTCCTGACAGAGGAAGCTTACTGGACATTTATAACTTCATTGGTTATGAATCACTGTGTGAAGTAAATATGTGAACATGTATTTAATATTTTATTGTTCTATGCAAATATTCATCCTTGAGAAAAGTTGTAAGAGACTGAAAGGAGTGAAAGGTTAATTTTTAAAAGTTGATTTAGCAGTGTTAGCTGTTTCAAACAGCAATGCTTTATTTTCAATAGCAAGATACCACTTAGTGACATATAATAAAGTTCAAGGAAATTTCACAAAACCTAGATTCATATTACTGATCCTTTTCATTCCCAGACAATATCTTAATTATATCAAGGACAAAGCCACAGAAAACCTCTTACAAACAGACCCCTTTCAGAAGGTTCTCACCATGTATCTTTTTAATACACTAAAGCTATAGCTAACAGTAACTTCAGAGAAGTCGTTTCCAATCTTTCTTCAACCTAATTTTTATATCAGAATATCTGAGATGTGAGAGAGTTCCAAGACAATCCCTAATACTTTAATAACTAGACAAATATGCAGTCTTGCTAATTTTTTCCAGCTTAATTATAACTATTTTCATAGACTTTATTCCAATCCATAGTTAAACTTAAATTGTCTACATATTTATCCATCATCACACTTTTATTTTATTTAGAGTTACAACATACTAAGGTGGACCTATAGATATAAAAAATATATATACAAATTAAAATCACAGTGAGAAGCCCCTTTGCACCTATTAAAGTGGCGAATATGAAAAAGTCTGACTTAGAAAGTATTGGTGAGGATTTGGAACAAATGAAAACCTCATGCACTTCTGGTGGAAATGTAAAATGATGTACAGTAATTGGTTTGGAAAAGTTTGTCGATTTCTTAGAAAGTTGAACAATCACGTACCATGTGATTCAAGCTTTCCATTCTTAAGTATTTATTCAAGAGGAAAAAAAAAAGCATGACTATTTTTATAACAAAAAATACCTACAGTAGCTTTATTTATTAAAAATTACAAATCTATTTGTTAAAAATTGGAAACCATTCATATGTCCTTCCACTGGTGAATGAATAATACTTCTCCACAATAAAAAGAACTCTTGATGCACATAACAATATTGATAAATTTCAAAATAATCATACTGAATGAAAGAAGTCACATAATAAAGGGTATCTGTCATAATTATTTCTTTTTTCAAAATTACAGAAAAGGAAGATAAATCTATTATAACAGTAGATCAACTTTTGCATGGGAAGGAAGAGACAGGGAGTTGCAGGAGGAAGAATTCACAACTGTTGGAGTGAAGGAAATGTTTAGTATTTTGATTCTGCTGATGGTTTTATCGGTGTATACATATATCAAAACTTATCAAATTGTTTATTTCAAATATGCACTTTATTCAATGTCAATTTTAACAAAGCTGTTAAAATAATTAGGTCTAATAAATGTCATAAGTATCAACCAGAAATGAATGTGATTTTTCTATTTAATATCAAATGTGATTTTCTATTTAACATCACTCCACAGAATTACCTGCTGAGATACTTTTAAATAATATTTCTAAATTTCAAAAAGAAACCTAAAATTTTATTTAAAGTATTTTGAGAAAAACAGTAATGTAAGTTACAAAATAAAAAGTCATTATAAAAGTATATTATTATAATTATTATAAATGAAATTTATATATTAACGAATGAAATCACTAGGGTCAGCAGTTGGTGTAATGGCTATGTTGCTGGACTTTCATATAGTTGACCATGGTTTGAGTCACGGACCCAGTGGCTTAAACTCATGCCGGGCACATGTGCATGCATGCCCAAGATCCTGAGAGGAGAATGGAGAAGAAGGAATTGTTGCATGGCCATCCCCTTGGGGGGGTGATTTCTCCCTTTCTATCTTTCTGTTTCTCTCTGTCTTTCTGGAGAGCACACAAGCCCTATAGCAAAAAACCTCTTCAAAAAAAAAAAAAAAGAAGAAGAAGAAGAAGAAGAGAAAAGAAAAAAAATGAAATCACAATTATCAACAAGATACTAACAAAAAAATTTTTTTGGGGGGGAGACGTTTTTGCTATAGGGCACGTGTGCTTGCCAGACAGACAGAGAGACAGAAAGCAAGAAATCACCCACCCAGGGGGTATGACCATGCTGCAATCCCTTCTCCTTCATTCTCTTCTCAGGATCTTGGGCATGCACGCACACGCACCCGGCGTGAGTTTTAAGCCACCAGGTCCCGTACTCGAACCACAGTCAACTATGTGGGAGTCTAGCAACATAGCCATTATGCTAACTGCTGGTCCCCTTGATTCTAACAACTTTTATCCAACCTCACTTCAGAAAGATTATACACCATGATGAGATTGGCTTTAATTCCCAAAATACAAGGGTGATTCCACATATGCAAAACCATAAATGTAATACATCATATTACTATAAAGATCAAAACTACATGATCATATAAATCAATGTAGAAAAAGCATTTGATAATTATTCCTTTATGATTAAGACTTGCAGCAAAATTACAGTTGAAGGGACTTTTCTCAACACGATAAAAGCTTTATATGAAAAACCTTCAACTAATATCATACTGCATGGAGAAGTCATCATACTGGAACAAGACAAGGCTATGCACTTTCTCTACTCCTTTTCCATGCTGCAGTTGGAGTCCTAGCCAATGCAATTAGACAAGAGAATAAAATACAAAGCTTCCAAATACAGAAAGAAGTGAAATTATCTCTATTTACAGTGACATGATTATATACATAGAAAACCCAAAAGGAATCTGCAAAAGCCTCTTGAAAGTGATAAATGAATACAATAAAGTGGCATGAGAAAAATCAACATACAAAGATCTATAGCATTTCTATACACCAACAGTGAACAGACTGAGGTAGAATTGTAGAAATCAATTTTATTTATAACAGCCACAAAAGAAATAAGATACCTAGGAATAAACCTAACAAAAAAGTTAAAGACCTCCCTCTGCAAGGAAAAGTATGAAAAACTTAAAAAAAGAAAGTGAAATGATACAAAAATTGGAAGGATATCTCATGTGCCTGGATAGGAAGAATTAGCATAATCAAACGTCAATTCTACTTAATTTATAGATTGAATGTAATCCCAATCAAATTACCAAAGATATTCATAACAGATTAGAAAAAAATCATAGAATGTATCTGGAGTCATAAAAGACCCCATTTTACCAAAGAAATACTGCATAAAAAGAATGGAGTAGCAGGCATCTTACTCCCTGACTCCATAGTATATTATAAAGCTGTGATAGTCAAAACAGCATGATACTGGTACAAAAACAGACATGTAGACCAATGGAACAGAATGGAGACCCCATAAATAAGCCCCGAAACATACAGCCAACTGATTTTTGACATAGGATAACATACCATTCAAGAGAAAAGAAAATTGCTACAGCAAATGGTGCTGGAAAAATTGGGTATCCACCTGCAGAAAGATGAAACTGGACCATCTCTCACCACTAACAAAATACAACTGAAAATGGATCAAAGATCTAAAGCTAAGACCTCAAACTATAAAACTACTGGTGGATAATACAGGGGAAACTCTTGGAGACCTTGGAGTAGGCAAAGAACTTCTTAAATAAAGCCCCCCAAAATACAAACATAATCCCAGAAAGAGAAAAGTGGGATTACATCAGGTTAATAGTTTCTCCACAGCAAAAGAAACAATAATTTGAGTAAACTGACATCCTTTAGAATGGCAAAATATATTTGCAAACTATACCTCAGATAAGAGACTAATAACCAGAATATATAGAGAACTCAAGCAACTGACGAGGAAAAAAATTAACCCAATTAAAAGATGGCCAAATGAGGGACCAGCAGTTAGTGTAATGGCTATGTCACTGGACTCTTACGTAGTCGACCGCGGTTCAAGTCCTGGACCCAGTGGCTTTATCTCACGCCCGGGGTGGGGGCATGTGTGGTGTGCCCAAGATCCCGAGAGGAGAATGGAGGAGAAGGGATTGCAGCGTGGCCATCCCCTCTGGGGGCTGATTTTTCGCTTTCTATCTCTCTGTCTTTCTCTGTCTGTCTGGCGAGCGCACGCGCCCTATAGCAAAAATCTCTCCAAAAAAAAGGGGGAAAAAAAAAGATGGGCAAATGAGCTGAACATTCAATTCGCTATGGAAGACATACGCACAGCCAAAAAAATTACAAAAAAAAAAAATGCTCAACATCCTTTATCATAAGGGAAATGCAAATCACAATCACCAAGAGATACCATCTAACCCCCATCAGAATGGCTAAGATTACCAAAAATAAGTGATAAGTGCTGGTGATGCTATGGTGGAAAGGGAACTCTCTTAACTGTTGGTAGGAATGTAACTTAGTACAGCCACAGTGGAGAACAATATGGAGGTTCCTCAAAGACCAACAAATAGAACTACCATATGATTCAGCAATTCCAGTTCTGGGTAACTGCCCAAAGGATAGGAACACACTCAGCCAGAAAAGCATTTACACATCTATGTTTATTGTGGCATTATTTACAATTGCTAAGATATAGCACAAATCCAAACGTCCATGAATAGATGAATGAATTGTAAAGGTGTGGCATATTTATACTATGGAATACTAGTCAGCCATAAAAAAAAATAAATAAATAAACAATGAGACCCTGGTACTTGATAGAAAGTGGATGAATATGGAAGATTTACTGCTAAGTGAAGCTAGCCAGACTATGAATGAGAGGTGTTGTATGTTACCACTCAATGTCTACCAAATGTTTGCACTCTATGGTAGAAACTGAAAGATTGGAAGGTACATTAGCATGGAGAGTTACTGTGGATACCAGGGACCATGTGGGAGGTGGGTGAACTATGGGGGGACAGGGGTGAGAGGGAGGGAATCAAGGGGATAAAGAAAGAAGCAAACATTTAAGGGACAAAAAAATAGAAAAGGCCTGGTGGTTTAGATATCATGCCCAGCACATGTGCATGTATGCCCCAAATCCCGGGAGAATGAAAGAGGTGATTGCAGCATGGCCCTTTCCCCTGAAGGAAGATTTCTCACATGCTCTCTCAAGAAGTGATTGCAGTATGGCCCTTTCCCTTGAAGGATGATTTCTCACATGCTCTCTCATTCTCTCTCACTTTGTTTCTCTCTGGTGAGTGTACTTGCCCTATGGCAAAAAAAATTTTTAAAAATTTTAAAAAAAGGAAAGAATATAAAAAAGGAAGGAAGGAAGGAAGGAAGACAAGAAAAACCTAGAAGATTTATTGCTTCCAGAAATTTAAGGAAATCTCGGTCCAACAGTAGAGGACCGTTAACTGAACAGATCCTTCAGTGAAGACACAATGCAAAGAGATTATGATTAGATTAGAGTTTATAAAATTAGGAAATTCACTAACAAGCTAGTGACAATGACAAATAGCAACAAGTCCTGAAGGAGGGGTTAAAATCAGATCTCCGGAGTTCTACAGGATGTTAATTAACAAAATTATGAGACATACATAGAAACCAAGAATTGCATGATAAATACATAGAAAAAATAATTAATAAAAACTACTCCTGTCAAAACCCAGGTGTTCGACTTACTACAGAAAAATATGCAAAACAGTTGTTTTAAATATGTTTAAGTACTAGAGGAAACTATGTCTAAAAAAACTGAAAGTGTGAAAATGATGTCTCATCAGATAAGTAATGTCAACAAAGTATTGGAACTATATACTTTGAAAAGAAAGAACTAATTAGAAATTCTAGAGTTAAAAAATTACAATAACTGGATATAGACTAACTCAACATCATATATGACAGGGAAAAAGAAAAATTTTATAAACCTGAAGTTATAGTAAAATAATATAATTTGAAGAGAAAAATAAAAGGTAAATAAACAGAGCCTCAGAGATCCATGGGTAATCAGGGGTGTGTGTGTGTGTGTGTGTGTGTGTGTGTGCATAGTTTAAGTCCCAGAGAAGGGAGAAAAGGGACAAAAACATTTTTGTTCTCAAGTATAACTGAGGGCTAGCCTGTGGCCTGGTGGTTAATGCTGCTGGATCTCACATGGCTGGCCATATGGTTCAAGACCAGGGCCTAGTAGCTTGAAAAATATGCCAAGAACATGTGCATGTGTGCTTCAAATCCTGAAAAGAGAGAGAAATGAAAAAGGGAGAAGGAATTGCAGCATGATCATACCCCATGATAGGTGCTTCCTTGCTTTCCTTCTCTCTTTCTATCTCTCTGTTTCTGGAAAATGTATGTGCCCTCTGGGTGATTAAAATTAATAATAATAACTGAAAACCTTCCAAATTGGATTAAAAGTATTAATAATAACCCAGAAGATAAATGAACTCAAAGAGAATAAATGCATAGATCCACATCTAAATACATCATTAGCGAACAGTTGATAGCTAAAGTAAAAGAGAAAAATCTTCTTAAAACTAGAAAAAAGGGGAACCAGCAGTTAGTGTAATGGTTATGTCGCGGGACTCCCACGTAGTCAACCGCGGTTCGCGTCCCGGACCCGGTGGCTTAAAACTCACGCCGGGCGCGTGTGTGTGCGTGCCCAAGATCCTGAGAGGAGAATGGAGGAGAAGGGATTGTGGCGTGACTATCCCCCCTGGGGGGTGATTTCTTGCTTTCTGTCTCTATGTCTCTCTCTGTCTTTCTGGCGAGCGCACACGCCCTATAGTGAAAATCTCTCCAAAAAAAAAAAAAAAAAAAAAAAACTAGAAAAAAGGGACTCATGCCACACAAATGATGTACAATAAAAATTAATAGGTAATTTTGTATCAAAACCACAAAATTAAAAAAGCAGTGGAATGGTACATTTAAATGCTGGGAAAAAAGACTGATAAAGAATTATATATCACAGACAACTATCCTTAAAACATGAAAGATTAATAAATTTCAAGATAAACAAAAATTGAGAGAATTTCTCAAAATTTCTAAAAGAAATTTTTCAGACTGAAATGACAGAATACCACACAGTAATTCAAATCAGAACAGAAAAGTAATGAGTACTGGTAAAAGTAACAAACAATGGAAATATGGAAGACAGGATGCTGTTATGTTTTGTTTCAAATCACTTCCTTTTTTATTTAAAAGGCAAATACATGAAGCAATGATTTTAATGTATTTATAGTCATGTAACCTGTAAAAAATGTAATTTCTACTAGAATAATAGAACAAAGGCAGGGGGAGGTAATTTGCTATAGAGAAGCAAAAGTATTAAAATCAAATTGATATTACTCTTTTTCTCCCCTTCAAATTGATATTACTCTACTCTAGATTGTTCTTATTTAAGAAGTGCACACCAAGAAAATATATAAATATATATATATAAACATATATGCACATTATATATAATATGTATAAATATAGTGAAAGAAGCATCAAAAATTTTAACAGTACATTAAAATTATTTATTTAGCACAAATGAAGGTATTAATGGAAGAATTAGTGAAAGAAAAAAGGGTATAAGACATAAAAACCAAATAGCAAAATTGCAGCTATTAATTCTGCCTTATTTACTAAGTCCGTATAATATATTTCAATCAAAAGGCAGTAATTGTTAGAAAGGATAAAAATATAATCTATATGGTGTCTATAAGAGACACACTTTAGAGTTAAAGACCTGAGTTCTTGAAAGTAAATTTGAGAAATACATCATGCAAAAATAGTAATTGGAATGGCTATGCTAATATTAAAAAATAGACTTTAAAAGAGGGATTGTTACTAGAGACATAAAAGGACATTTTATAAGATTAAATGGTCAATTCATCAAGAATATATAAGAATTGTTAGCATAAAGACATTAACAACAAAGTCCCAAAATACATAAAGCAAAAATGGACAGAATGAAGAGAGATATAGACAATTCAAGTTGCTGGATACTTCATTATTACATTTTGAGTAGTTAACAGGACAACTAGACAGAAGATCAGTGGGATGTAGAAGATTTGATTACCATTGCAAACAATCCTGTCCTAACACATCTAGAGAACACTTCACTCAACAATAGCAGAACATTCATTCTTCTCAAGTGACCATGGAACATTTTCCAGTGTAGAAGAGAAGTTAGGCCATGAAACAGCCTCAATAAATTTAAAAGTACTAAAATTATTCAAAGTATGTTCTGTGACTACTACAAGAGAATAAAATTAGAAATCAATAACTGAAGGAAATTGGGAATAGCAGTTAGCGTAATGGCTATGTCGCTGGATTCCCACGTAGTCGACTGCGGTTCGTGCCCCAGACCCAGTGGCTTAAAACTCACGCCGGGTGCGTATGTGTGCGTGCCCAAGATCCCGAGAGGAAAATGGAGGAGAAGGGATTGTGGCGTGGCCATCCCCCCTGGGAGGTGCTTTCTTGCTTTCTGCCTCTCCGTCTCTGTCTCTCTCTGTCTGTCTGGCAAGCGCACGCACCCTATAGAGAAAACCTCTCCCAAAAATAAATAAATAAATAAATAAATATAACTGAAGGACATTTAGGAAATTCACAAATATGGAAAATTAATGTACTCATAAATAACCTATGGATCAAAGAAGAAATCAAAAGGAAAAATGTTTAGATAAATAAAGTGAAAATACAACGCACCAAGATTTATGGGATGCAATTATGGAGAGCTTGGAGAAAATTTATAGTTATAAATTTCTACATTTAAAAATAATCTCAAATCAACAACTTAACTTTCTGTCTTGAGAACTGGAAAGAACAAATCTAAATAAACCCTAGGCAAACAGAAGAAAGAAAATAAAGATTAGAATGGAAATAAATTAAACAAAATATAGAAAAATATAGAAAAATTGATGAAATCAAAGATTTGACATTTGAGATTAACAAAATTATCAAAACTTCAAGTACATTAATATAAAAAGAAAAAACTCCAATTTCTAAACTCAAAAATGAAAAGGGGGACATAACTGCCAACACTGAAAAATAAAAATATATATATTTTAAGAGACTACTGTGAGCAATTGTAGTCAACAAATTACATAATCTAGATGAAATGAAATAATTTCTAAAAAGACTCAACCACTGATTGAAAAAATGGAGAATCAAAATAAAACTATTGAAAGACGTTGCGTTAGTAATTTCATAAATAAATGTTTCCATAAGCAAAGGCCCTATATTAGAGGGCTTCACTAGAGGGTTCTCCCAAACATTTAAAGAGTTAACACCAATCCTTCACGAACTCGAAATATAGAAGAGGAAAGAAAACTTCCAATTCGTTTTGTAAAGTCATTGTTATTTTATACCAAAACCAGAAAAAAAAACATCATAGGAAGTTACACATAAATATTTTTACAAATGTAGATGGATAATATATAGAAAAATCCTCAATAGAATTCTAGAAATCCAAATCCAGCAGTATATTAAAAGAATTATACATCATGACCAAGTACATTTATTGTAAGAATGTAAAGTTGGTTCAATATACACAAATATTTAATGTAATACTGTGGTCAAACATGTAATTACCTAAATAAATGTGGGGAAAAGTTTGCTAAAAAAAAAAAAATACACTTTCATAATAAGAATATCCTAGGCCAGCCAGGTGACATGGTGGTTAAGACTGTTGCATCCCAAATGGCTAACTGTGTAGTTCAAGTCTTGGGCTCAGCAGCTTGAAAAATACACCAGGAGTTATTGTGTACATGCCCAAAATCTCAAGAGGAGAATGAAGAAGAAGAAATTGTGGCATGGCCATTCCCCCTCGGGGGGTTATTTCTCACTTTCTCCTCCTCTCTCTGTCTCTCTCTGGCAAGCACACACACCCTTTATCAAACTAAACAAACAAACCAAAACAAAACAAAACAAAAAAAAACGCCCAATGAGGTAGTAATAAAATGAAACATCCTCAGCTTAATAAAGGCCATTTGGAAAAAACCCACAGATATCATATTAAATGAGGAAAGATTGGATGCTTTCTCTCTGATATAGAAACAAGATAACAATTATTATCTTCACCACTTATATTCATCTTTTTATTGGTGATTCTAATAAGGTAAATTATTTGAGAAAAATAGGTAAAAGGCATCCATATTGGAAAAGAAAAGGTACTCTTATCAATGTTTGCAGAAGAGATGATCTCATTTATAGAAAACACTGGGACCAGGAGATGGCATAATGGTCACATTGCTGGAGTCCCACATAGTTACCACAGTTTGAGTCCAGACCTGGCAGCTTAAAACTCATGCCAGCACATGTGTGTGAGTACCCAAAGTCCCAAGAGGAGAATGGAAGAGAAGGGACTGTGGCATGGCCATACCCCACAGGAAGTGATTCCTTGCTTTATTACTCTCTGTCTCTCTTTTTCTCGCTGGTGAGCTCATGTGCCCTATAGCAAAAATCTCTCTCTAGGAAAAAAAACAAAACAAAACTAAGAATTCAGAAAAATCTTGCAGACATGAATATTAAATTGTTTATTAAAGTTATAAGGTACAAATTAATGTATAAAAATCTATTGTACTACTATACAGTAGCAATGAACGAACTCGAAATTAAGAAAATGACTTGAGGGCTTATGGGTGGTTAAGGGTGTTGGATTCCCACATAGCTAGGCATGGTGGTTAAAGGTGCTGGACACCCACATGGCTGACTGCGGTTTGAGTTCTGGACCTGGCAGGTTACTTTCTCACTTTCTCACTTTGTCTCTCTCTCTCTAAACAAATTAAAATAAATAAATAAATAAAGTTATATAAAATAATTCTTCAAAAAAGAAAATGACTTGATTTGCAACAGCATAAAAGAAATAAAATTCTTCAGAAAAAAAATTCAAGAAAAACCTTCTTCAAGAAAAACTACAAAATGACATTGAAAGAAATTAAACCACAAAACATTATTGAAAGAAACTAAAGCAGAGACCCAAATAATGCAAGCACACCAAGTTCACATACTGGAAGAGTTAAAGCTACTAAGATAACAATACTCCCCCAAATGATGAACATATTCAATGCAATTTCTATTAATATCTCAGCTATTTTTTTTTGGACATAAATTGACAATGCTTTCCTACAATTCATATGGAAATGTAAGGAATCCGGAATAGCCAAAATGTACTTGGAAAAAAAAAAGTTAAAAAACTCAGACTTTGCAATTTCAAAATTTATTACCAGTCCAGAAACATCAATAATAACATTAAATGTTAACTTCCAGGATTTAAACAGAAAGATCGGACCACAATAACACTGCAAATTCAAGAGAAGAGAAATTAATTGCATGAGATAGAGCGGAAATAGAATTTGATGACTTTTGACTAAAATATTACTGATTTTCTTCTATGTTTTCTTTTCCGGATTTAAGGATTTTGCTTCTTTTGAGCTGTTGTTAGGTTCAGCAATTTGTTAAAATGCTTTTTTGTTTGTTTTTAAAATTGAAACAAGCTTTTCTCCCTTCCTGACCCCTCTAGAATTGTGAGTATTCTTATTTTGTGGCTGAATGGTTATTTGCATAAATTCACTAATACCTATTGCCTTGCACCAGAAATTGGAAATACTCGTTATTGCCAGGGCTTTGACTGGAATCACATATCTGAAGATATAACTAGAAAGCTATGAAACTAAGGTAGATCTCAAGAAAGCCAACAGAAGCTCTGGAACGATTACCTGTCACAATAAACAGTTCTGCCTGGCAGACAGGATTAGAGACGCTATATGAAAGAATTCATACCATAAAATAACCTGGACTTTGTAATACCAGCATTGTAAACCCAGCATTGCAATCAGTAGAGATTGCAAAAGAGCAGCCATAACCAGAGGATTATCTTGAGGAAGACTTTGAAGGAAGAAAAAGAGACTGATCTTTGCTAGCAGGTGGTAAACCACAGAATACTTGGTAGGCAGAGCTGAGATGGGAAGGTTCATGTGTGAATTGTGTGCTGAGTGTTTGCTTTTCAACAATTTGAGTAGTTGACATGTAAACATTTTCTTAAAAATATTTAAAATCATACTGTCTGTTATTATAGAGTCACTAATAAAATTATCACAAATATTTTGACAGTTATCTTTAAAATTCAGTTTTTCGAAATTTTGAAAGTGGTTTATTAACTGTCAAAAACTATGGAGGATGAGCGAAATTTTTTGATATGTAAAGTAAATGTAAGAAAATGTGAAAAAAATAAAATAAATAGTTTTTAAAAAGTGCCTGCCTATGCCAGGCATTTTTCTAAATGTATTCTGAATATTAACTAATTTAATCCTTATAGCAAACTTATTAGGGAGATATTATTATAATCCTATTTTACATTATCAGGAAATCGAGTCATAGGTCAATTAAAATTAATTTGTCTAAGATCAAAGACACATAAGCACATAAGCTGAGATGCAAACTCAGGCAATCCGGCACTGCTATGCTTTACTCATTTCCTCTACAAAAGACAGGTGTTGCCAATGTGATAGTATTAGGAAGTGAAATTCTTGGAAGATGTTTAGGCCATGAGGGCTCCTCCACTGTGAAAAAGAACTAGGTACCTTTATAAAAAGGCTTGCCAGAAAAGTTTGTTCCTTCTTGTTCTTTCCCTTCTGCCATGTGGGAAGATAGTCTTCCTCCCCTCCAGAGGACACAGCATTCAAGGCACCATTGTGGATGCAGAGCCTAAATCTTCAGACAACAAACCCACCAGTGACTTGGTCTTAAATTTACCGGTCTCCAAAATAATGAAAATTAATTCTTTATCAGTTACCCAATATCAGGCATTTTTAATAGTGGCACAGACTGAAACAGTCTTGAAAGTCTAAACTGCCTTTTCATAACAACATCTCTAGAATCAGAAACGCATAGTTTCATAGACTTAAGAAAAGAGTGTGATGAAAGAGGAAATAGCTGTGTTGAGTGATATTAATACGTCAAGTAAGGAGGAGAACGGGTGGTATAAGTTAGATTTGACAATATGGAGAATATTGATAATCTTGAAATGAGTAGTTTTAGGTCCATTATATGCAAAAATAAACTCATTTGTGTGAATTTAGGAGTGAATATGGGATGAGAACTCTAGACTTAAAGCCTAGAACTTCCGTGTGTGTGTGTGTGTGTGTGTGTGTGTGTGTGTGTGTGTGTGTAGAATTAAACAAGTTCTAGACTTCAAGTAATTAAGGCCCATAATGAGTAATACGGACAGACATGGTCAAATTAGTCACATACCAAATAAAATACTTTTTTTTTTTTTTTTTTTTAATGAGGGTAGGCCAAGAGGTGGTGTGGTGGTTAAGGTCAAAAAACAGAGAGAGACAGAGAGACAGAAAGAGAGAAATCACCTTCTGGGGGGATGGCCATACTGCAATCTCTTCTCCTTCATTTTCCTCTCTGAATCTTGGGCATGTGCACACATGCACCCAATATGAGTTTAAGCCACCAGGTCTGGGACTCAAACCACGGTCGACTACATGGGAGTCCAGCACATAGCCATTACAGCAACTGATGGTCCCCCAAATAAAATACTTCTAATGTAACTAGAAAAAATATTATAAAATTGATATGTGATTAGTTTTGCTATCTTCCAAACATTGTAAATGATTTTTTTAAATTTTACTCCTCTTTTAGATCTTTTTCTTTCTCTTACTTTACACTTTCATTTTTGCAGGCTATGAAGCAGAGACCTGTGTCTGTGTTAGGAACAGACATGTCTATTAAATGATAGCCTTGACTATCACTGAGGCATTGAGTTCCACAAGTACGTGCCTCTTAACCTCTAATGAGCAGCAGATTACTGTAATTCTCTGTGTGAATTTCTGGGACAGACATTACAGGCGTTTCTCTCGTTGGTGATAAATATCTAGGAAATCTCACTGCAATCTTGGCATAGTAAAGCTTAAATCCAAGTATATCCTAGAGTCACATTATGATGTACTACACAGGTGCTATAAATGAATTAAATAAACAGTTTTGTTTGCACCTACCAACTTTAAGAAACTGTTTTATGGAAACAACATGCTCTTTACAGAATTGGCTGATGCCATAACATTCTGCTATATTGCTAATATTAAAGTAGTTTGTGGCTCAAATTCTTCAACTGAATTTTGAAGTACATAATATTTCATTTTTATAAATAGTAAAGTCACTTTTCGAGATTACAAAGAATGATCAATTGGGATACACGTAAATTAAGCATATTACCATTGGTTATTATTTCATCTGAATAATGTTTTCTCTATGGATAAAGTTATAGCCCAAATTTCACAAAAAAATCATTACAATATGACAAACTGTCTCTTATGTACTGTGCTCACAAAGGTAGAATTATTACATTTCTATATAAATAAAATGTCATTATCAAAATCCAAGGTGTTGACTCTTTTTGTTGTGCTAGATCTTCATTTCAATAATCACAGCATGCTATACTTTAAATGTGTCCTCCCAAAATTCATGCATTGAGATTTGGTGTGATGAAATAAAGGAGCTGAAAACTTAATCTGATTATGGTATTACAGGTGGGGACCTTGGGAAGAAATTATAACTAGATAAAGTCATCAGGATGGAGCCCCCATGACTGAATCGTGGTATGCATAAAGAGAGGGAATAAGACAGACACACATATGCTTGTTCTTGCTCTGTTTTGACATGTGATGTCCTATGCTCTCTGTAGAGTCCTCACCACCAAGACCCTCACCAGATGCAGTGCCTTAACCCTGGACCTCTAAAACTATGAGCTATATAAACCTCTATTCTTTTTTTTAAGAATTATTTTATTTAACTTTATTTATTATTATTATCATTATTATTTTCCAGTTTGATCAGAGAGAGACAGAGAGAGAGAGAGAGAGGAAGTGAGAAAGCAAGCCACCAGGTCCAAGACTTGAACCGTGGTTGGCCATGTGGGAGTCCAGCGCTTTTAACCACCATGCCACTTGCCGGCCCCATAAATCTCTATTCTTAATAAATCACAAGTTTAGATATTATTAGCCAACAGATAACTAAAACACAAAGGAAAGAAAAGTCTAGGCTGCAGATGTTGAGCCTAGAGAACAAGTCTGCAACTAATTAGCATGACATTAGCTAGTTATATAACTTGAGTTTCAATTTTCTCATTTGCAAACTGGGAGCAATAATATATCAAAATTCTCAGTAAATATTTCCTAATTTTGACCTTAGTTGGTCAAATATCATATTTATGTACAAAAGTCAGCACATGATCAGTGTGATGATCCTCACCATTCTAGTGGAATATAACAATAGGGATAACTATGGTCTAGAAATTTCTAAGCACATAGAAGATATTTATTCAGACATATGCTGATATAGACTTAAATTTGAGGACAATTCAATAATAGAGAATTATTCCTCTTCTCAACTAAAATGAAAGAGAAACATTGTATGTCCCTACTTAATATATACTGAATGCCTGCATTCTATAACAGAAACTGAAATATTTTACAATATAAAGACATGGAGAGCAGCTGTGGAGACCAGAGACAATGTGGGAGGAGGGAAGAAAATGGCAGAAGGTGAGAGGGAGAGAATCAAGGGGAAAAAAGAAAGAGGTAAAATAGTTAAGAAACACAAAATGAAAATTATTTGTTGAAGATAATATGTATAAAAGTATATTTGATTAAGACAATAAAGAGTATATTCTGGATGGGAAAATTTATTTTTGTATGCTGTAATGATATACAGAAAATGAATATAAAATAAATTTTCTAAAACTGAGATAAATAGCTGTTTTGCCTAAACAAATTGAAAAAAACATGAGGGGACTTCCAAATTTTCATGGAAAATGAAAAAAAAAAAACTTGTGCTTGAATTATAAATTTTTTTCACAATGAAATACATCAATACTTTAATTCTATTTTCATGAAAATTTTGGAATCTCCTCTGTGTAATGCAAGTTGGGATGAAACAGTATGACCTGTTTGATCATTTAGTTCTGGAGTGTCCTTCTCATCAGTCAACATGGAGTAATTCCTTGGCTTTGATTTTTGGCACTAACGGTGATCTTTGGGGAAAAAAAAAAACTCATAAATTTATTTGAATGAGTATCTGTGGCACAGATCAAGTTTGGGCTGATAGAGCCAAGTCATGTACTTTCCCTCTGCTTTGCTTTGACTTGCTGTCTGATGTTCCGGCTGCTCTTCCTGCAAAGGACAGTGACTTGGCTTGGCTTTCCATACACATGAAGAGAGTCTGTATTTAGCTTTTGTCTGTAATGAAACAACATTCAAAAATGAAACTTTCAACCCATCAGTCTCTTTGGAGACAGAAAATAGCTAGTCTCACTTTCATTTAATTAATAGATCAAAAAAGCTGAGCCTAAAGACTGTTTCATTTCTTTACTAATGTGTTAACCTCTATGTTCCTCATGGTTCTTTATATAAAAAATGGGTCTGATCCTGGCCATACCAGGATGTTTTTAAGAGGATTAAAATGAGGAGCACATGTACAGTGATTAGGTTTAAAGGAAGACAACTAAAAGTAATATGAAAAAAGAGAATGTAAGAGGGACTTGGTTAGTGGATTATAGTAATTTACTCTTATATAGGTAAGAAATGATAAACATGTAACAACTGCAATGGTAAAAGATTAAACATACATACATAATACACAAACACACAACATTTCTGCATTCTTTTTCAGATGAAAAATGGAAAGGCTAGTAGGAATGGAGCAATAAATAAGGGGATTATGAGAGAAACAGAGTTTAAAGGGACCAAGATGGCTTTGACATTCAAGCAAGTTCAGGGATGAACTACAGGTTGGATATTCAAGCATGAGAATCATCAGCAAATATTTAAAGCCAGAGAAGTACGCACAGAAAGATAAGGTCAGAGGACCAAGGACTAAGTCTTAAGGTAAACCTTTGGAACAGCACTCAAAAACCTGACTGATGAAGATGTATCAGAAAAGGGACCAAAATTCCAACACGATGAACCAAGACCAACTTCTTTTCCGCATCAATTTATATTTTTAATATTTTAAAAATATCCTTATGTGATTAAAGAGTAAATAGGGATCACCCTACCATTCTTTCAGAAAAACCTGAAAAATAAATAGTTGTTATAAATTAGTGTTATAATTTCAATGTATAAAGACTAATTGTATGCACATTTTCATAGAATCCTAGTTTATTTCCTTTTTTGAAAAAGGTTTAATTTATACCAAATTTCGAAGATATAAAGAAAAAGTCCTCAACAAGTGTTTTAATTTCATACCTCAATTTCTGGACCCTTTTATTTATAGCAGACAGAAACATATAGGCAAAAAGTTCACTTTAGAGGCTGCTCTTCATGAGCTTAAAAGCACAAAAGTTCTAACTTGTGTTTTGAAAGAAAGACTCTTTTTCAACAATTTCCATTTTTCTAAGGATGATCATTCAAAAAATATCATATAGTATACAAGGAAGACTTTATGTAAGATAGTATTCTTTAGCAGGGTATTTGGCTTTCTCTTATTTGATTCTCTTATTGGCAACTATTCATAACACAAATGCTTTTGTCCTTTTCTCCCTCTCCCTGCCACAATAGGCCAAGTAATTAACCAAGTGAAGAGGCTGTCAATTAAACACTGATACTAATCTAGGCATAAAAGCTTCTTTAGGGAACATTGGTTTTGAACATATTTTCAGCATTATCAGCATTGATTTTATTCAATCCAATTCTCATACAATTGAGTGCTCCAAATGTTTACATGCCATCCAGGCAACGCCTGCAACATGGATGACCCACACTGTAGAAACAGCGTTCACAAAGAATGTGCAGAGAATAAGCTCGCTATTGTGCCTCCAAGGCCTATTTTTCCAGGAATAGATGTTCCATCATTAATTAATGTCCCACATCTTTAATGATAAGATTGTCAAGGACAATTAAGAAGATGATTACAAGTGTCCTTGGCAACTGGAATGCCCCACAGATTTTAGCTTACTTTCTCCAAGTGTGGCTTAAAGGTCATTTCTTTGAAGTGTGAAGATAAGCATGCCTTGCATTGGTGTCATTATGTACAAATGTTATACAAAAAGAAGACATCTTTTTAGCTTGATTTCTTCAGCATGAATAAGAAGCTATTCGAAAATAATATTTTTGAACCATTGCTTCAGGAATTAGCTCATACCTAGTAGTAATTTTACTTTGTGAATTGCTATGGTTTATTATTACCTGTCTGATTAATCTGTTTGAAAAATCCATATACTATTTACTATAATTAGTTTCCTTCAAATAAATCCATTTGGGGCTATTGCTAGCAATTGATGATTCACTCCTTTCCCTTACTTCAGTCTCTCAATTTATTCAAAGGTATAACTTTGTTCAGTTTCTGTAAGATCTTGGGGCTTCAAGAAAATCTCTTTTCCCAGTCATTGTCAAAAACTGTAGAGAGATTGAGGTTTTACCCGATTTTCAATATAACAAGTTATCCCAACACAGCTTCATGGATGCTAGCAGAAAATATGAACCATATTAGCTATATACCAATACTCCAGAACTTTATTAACTCACAGTACAGCAAGCAGCAGGAGCATCCTGTCTATATCATGTCTTGCTTCCCGAGTACCACAGCAGAGAAAAAAGTAACCCAAGTACATACTGCACATACAGTAAATTTGAGTCACAACTGAAGAATGCCAAGTTTAGAGGACACTGATTTTTTATAGTGGGCAGTAAGCAAACCCATGTGACCCTTGCTCTAGGGAGAGAAAGTTCCTTTAACACACTGGACAGGAAGCAAACCTGTCCTCCGCCCCAGAGGAAGACCCGAGCTCCATCTTCTAAGGGTGTTTACTATACAAACATCTTTGTAAAGGTAAAGATAACCAGTAACTGTGGTTGGAGGATGTGCAGACACATGAGAAACACATGGAAAGTTGTCTCCCAAAACTTGTTTCTAGAAGCAAGATGCTAATTATGAAATATTGCCTAGTAAAGATGTATTAACCATAATTATCTCTGGAAGGAGATATTGCATGCCTCATTCTTCCAACATTCAATAACCCAGTCACCACACACTCCTAGTCCCTTCCCAAGCACACTATTTCCATCCTGATAGTAAGACCTATGACCCTTTCAAGAATTTTTTTTTCTTGTGTGTTAGCCACAGAATCACACCAAATGTTCACTCAAATTATGGCAATGCCTATCAATAGTATATTTGCTTCTTTCCCAACCTCAATTTCCATTCACTTTTTTATATTTTGTATCACATGTATTGATATATTATAAACTGCCTTAAATTATTTTTGAAAAGAAGCCATTATATACTTTATAAAATAATGCCAACTAATGGAAAGATAGTATAGACCAAAATAGTTGACTACTTTAAAAAGTTTCAAAAACAGATAAATCACTTTTTCATAATCATTTATTCTATAGTTATTATCAAAAATTTTTAAGATATCGGAAAGGTAAGAATAAGACATCATGACAATGAATCAAATAAGTCATAGAATATTTTTCTTCTAATACTTTTTTTCTCTTCTTTCTTTTATTTTCTCATAATCTTCCATTTAATCATTGTACATCTTTATAGCACACATGTAAACACAATATATTCGTTCAATAAAAGATATTACCGTATACATTATCACCAGAAATTTTTCCATTTTTGTGTTCATTAAATGTCTTACTTCTTTTTCTCCCTTGATTTCCTCCTTCCCACTCCCGCCCCCCCATAGTCCACTCTCCTCCCACACTGTCTCTACTATTTACAGTTGTTCTCCACACCTTTATACCTTCTAAGCTTTCAGTTTTTGTCATAGCAAACATTTGGTATATATTAAATGAGGACATACAATGCCTCTTTTTCATAGTCTAGCTTGTTTCACTCAGCATTAAATCTTCCATATTCATCCACTTTTGATCAAATGCCAAGGACTCATTGTTTTTTATGGCTGAATAGTATTCTATAGTGCATATGTGCCATACTTTTTCAGTCCATTCATCTGTCTAGGGCACTTGGGTTGATTCCACATCTTAGCAATTGTGAATAATGCCACAATAAACAAGGATGTACAAGTCTTTTACAACTGAGAATATTCATATCCTTTGGGTAGATACCCAGGAGTGGAATTACTGGATCATATGAAGCCATATAAATTTTAAATTGATCTTTGGTAATAATAGTAACAGTTGTTATACTTAAAAGTGTGAGAAATATAAAGAATAAAAATCAAATTGTTCACATAGTACACTGCTGATCAGATATAAATAATGCTAACTTTTGATTATTTTAGGTCTTTAGGAAAGTCTTGATGTATTTTTCTGTTTTTCTGTGCAAACATGTGTTATGAATTTTCTGACAACCCAATAGTTCTATGTCAACCTTTACATATATTATGTTTATTGATTTGTATTATTAGATAATCATAATTGTAGGGCCAGCCCTATAGCTTAATGGTCGAGGGAGACAGATTCCACATGGCTAACCAAAGTTCAAATTCCAGCACCGGCTCCTTTAAATAAAGGCTGACATGTGTGTGAGTGCCCAGAATAATACCAACAGGATGAGAAATGGAGAAGGGATTGAGATTCAACCAGAGTCCATAGTGGGGGTGCTTTCTCTATCTCTCTCTCTCTTTCTCTCTCTGTTGAATGCACATATCCTCTGACAATTAAAAAAAAGTATATATTTAGATTATTTACTGCCATTTTTATTTAATATTTTATCGCGTGCATATTCAAACTATGTCATTGATGTTATTTAAAAATTTAAGTTTTTAATAGCTTCATATATATATGTATGTGTGTATATATATATATATATATATACATGTATATATACACACACACACACACACACACACTTTTGTTGTTGTGTTTTAAGCTTTTGTCATAGAATGCATGCACTTTCAGAGAGACATAGAGAGATGGAAAGTGAGAAATCACCCCTAACACCCCTGAGAGGATAGGGTCATGCTGTAATCCCATCCTCTTCATCCCCCCCTCAGGACTTTGGGTGCACAGGAACATATGCTTGGCATGATTTTCAAGCCACCAGGTCCAGGACTCAAACCACAGAGTCAGTCATGTGACATCTGGTGCCTTAACCACCATGCCATCTGCTGGCTCCAAGATGATTTGTATATACATTTCTTGATCATGAAAATATCTTCTGTGTTGAAACATTTAGTACTTGATTCAGCCCCTCTTTTTTTGTTTTTTCTTTCTTTTTTTCCGGTGGAGAATCAGGGAGATAATCCTTATGGAGAATTCTCCTATTGATTACATACTGTCATTATTTTTAAGGATATTTTGCCTATCAGGGTGGTTAATACTTTTTGAAAGTTTTTGAAGTTTGATGTCAAGAAATATTAAATATGTATGAATTCAAGTATGTATTTTATTACTTCTTCCATTGCTTTTATGATTTTAAATTCCTTGTCAATTTGGTGATCTGTTAAATATTTTTGGATATATACCAGTTTTGTAAATGGTAGAAATGCCATGTTTTATCATATCATTAAAACTTTAATCTAGGGACCAGAGGTGGCGTGGTGGTTTATGGCACTGGATTTCCACATAGCTAACTGCAGTTTGAATACTGGATCTGGTGACTTGAAAATCACAACAAATAAATAGATAAGTAAATAAATAATTTCTTTCATCTTTATCCTGAGGCTAGGTCCCAAATGTTAAAATAGCAATGATTTATTAACACAAACTTCAGTTCCCAGCCAGATCATCACGTAGTTCTGATTTTTAAGCATTAATTAATATAGGGTCTAAAAATCCTAGTTCCAGCTGGGTTGCAGTTGGGCTAGACATTTTCTAATTTGTATATCTAAACACACTGATGAAACACATTCTCAAGTTCCACTCCCAAGTATTCACCTTATCCATAGCTAAATGGATGTTTCCTCCCCCCCTCCCCTTTTTGAGGCAGCTCCTTTCCATTATGCCCTTTTCGTAGGACTCTACATCATGAACAGCAGCATTGCCTGTTAAATTTCTTATGGGCAGGTTGTGGGGGTGCTTGGCATTAGCATGCCTAATGTTGAATCTGGAGCCCAACTGCTAGGAATTGTGTGAACTTGGGTAAGTTAACCTTTTACCTGATTTGATCAAAGTTCCTTTGCTGACATAAGAAGCCGCAAGGAAAACAAATATGTCATGTTCTAGACGCATCTAGAGAAATCCATTCACAACACTTTTCAACATACCTCCTTGTCAATAGTCCTCATATCCTGCATTTTTTGCTCAAGTCTCATTACAGTGCGTCTGTATAATTAGCTATTGCTCATCAATTGGTTCAAATTTGTAACTCCAGAAAAATCAGTAACCAGCTATGCAGTAGTATTCTAAAGGACCTATGATTGTGTTTCTAAAACTTTAATATGCATACAAATGGGTTACAAATCACACTGCGATGAAGACATGAAGATTTATTGAAGTTTAAGAGTATGTCAGTTGACTCAGATCTGGAGTCATGAGAAGTTTTTCTCCTTCAGACCTTTTGGTTCCACAGACTAATTTAGAACTTAGGAGGATATCCATTCATTTCAGTTCCTAACAATCAATTAGCCATCACAAAAATCTCAGGCCTGCTGCCTATTGTAACCACACTCACCTTGATTTTTGAGGGTAAGTATTGATTCCTGGTTTCTGCTGTGACAGGATCCAATTATTCCAACTAAAAACAGGGTCTGTACTTCTACAGCAACAAAGGAGTTTCATTCTAGTCTCAGAGACCACCGCTACAGTTTATTTCTAGGAAACTAGCACTCTCCTTAGCTAATGACTGTCTCTGTCTTAATGAAGGGTATGTCTGCTAATATCTCTCAAGGGTAAAGGTTAGAAGACACATTATTTATACATAATAAATCCATCCCATCATTTTTGTTTGTTTGCTATATGGGTATGCGCTCAACAGAGACAAGCAGGAAAGACACAAAAGGGGAAAATAAGAAATTATCCCAAGAGGGGATGATGGCACTGCCATCCCTTCTCCTCTGTTCTCCTCTCAGGATTTTGGGTAAGCATGAACATAGTCAGCATGATTTACAATGGGTTAGGTCTGGGACTCAAATAGGGCGGTTGATAATGTGGGATCTCTAGCCTCGTTAAGCTCTGCACCAACTGTTGGCCCAGACTCTGTCGTTCTTATCCCTAAAACCCTTAAGCATTTATATTTCATCCTTTGCATTAAAGCAAATAATACCTGGTTTTCCAAGTTTATTCAGCTTAAGGTACTGTCAGGTCCAGTTTCGGTTTACCCAATCAGAAACAATTAAAATAATTTCCAGCCTCTCAAGCAAGAACACTGAATTCAAAATTCCTGGGAATGACAACCACACTAACACACTCTAAAATTATGTTCTACAAGTCTTCTCTAGAACCCCAGAAATTATTTACACATGCTCCTCTGGCCTTATTCAAAGAAAAAAAAATTGCAGTTCTTTTGAATGACTCTTTTTCTCCTAGGTTTGTTTATCCTTGGCCCTTTGGAATATGCTGCTATCTAGTGCTTGATTGAACTGAAGACACCGAGGGGCAGCCAAATTAGATCATGTGGAAACTTGACATTTTCTTACAAATTACCTACAATGGGGGAAGTTATAATAGAGTACCAGCCTCTCAACCAAAGGTAACTTTCCTTGATATAAGCTCATAAGGACTTGGGTGTCTAGGTACTCTGATTTTGATAAAACCATAAAATTAGGCCAATTTTAGTATCTCCTTTTTTCCCAACCAAAACCTTTGCTTTTAACTTGACAACTGATAAGGCTATAACATCAACCAACCTTGTAATTTATCAGTTGCAGTATCAGACTTCCTTAGAGTCACATCACCTGTATGGTTATTAGACCAGTGGTTTCATTTCAGGCCAATGTGTAAACTTCTTCCTCTCTTTCTTTTTTTTTTTTTTTTTTTTTTTTTTTTTTTTTCAATTTGAGAGTGGTATTTGCTATAGGGTACATGAGCTTGTCAGAGAGACAGGGATACTAAGTGAGAAATCATCCCCTGGGAGGATGGCCACACCACAATCCCTTCTCCTCCATTCTCCTCTTGGGATTTGGAGCACACACACACATGCACCCAGTGTAAGTTTCAAGCTTCTGGGTCCAGGCTTGAGCCATGGTCAGCCATACAGGAGTCCAACACCTTAACCACTATGCTACCTGCTGGCCCTCTCTTTCTCTTTTGTAACATTGTCTTCAACTCAGAATTTAAAGTCTGCACACAGTCAGATTTTTCTCTCTGAAGGTCTCCAGTACAATTATAAGTGATTTTAAATGCTCATTGTAACTTTTTTTACAACTATGCTTATGAACCAAAACTTCAGTATGGTGGTTCTATGTCCTTGTTCTGTAGAACTTTTTTTTTTTCTGATACGAGACATGTCTTTTCTTCTTTCCTTTCTTTTTTCTTTTTTCCATCCACTTTTTAATTATGTTTGAATAAAGAGAATCTATCTGCATTTGCATTAATTTTTCTTTAGTTCCTACTCTTTTCATGGATTCATAAACCACACTTCGTAGACTATACTTATAAAGCAGGTGAAAGGCATTGCTCCCCTTCACTTCCCATGGAATAGCATGCTTTATGTAGCATAGCTCCTATCCTATCACCTTACCTGATTCTAACATGCTACAATGACACGATAAATTAAATATGGTCGTTTTCACCAATACAGAGTTGGCAGGACCTTTCCCTTCTACAAACTTCCTAGTGTAATAAACCATCAATAGTTAATCACCACTCCCATTCTTCCCCAATTTCTGCTTTGTTTTCTGAAACCAAATGACTATGTGCATACATGAACATGGGGAACCGTGGAAAAATGTACTCTGACGATTCAAACAGAAGCTACACCAAGCTGGCCAATTTTATTGTTAGTAGAGACCATGGATCTTGGAGCCATGGTATAGCCCAGCACTGCCTACATGTGATGAGAGCCACACATGCAAGCCGCATACACAATTTTACATTTTCTAGTAGCCACATTAAAAAAGTACTCAATATGGGCTGGCCCTGTGGTTACCGGTTAAGGAAGCCAGATCCCACATGGCCAATCCTGGTTCAAATCTAGTACCAGAGTATTGAAAAACATACAGGTGTATATGTGTGCATGTGCACTAAAAATCCTGACAGGATGAAGAAATGAAAGAGAAAAGATTACAGCATGACTATGCCTTATTTGGGGGAGTGCTCTTTCTCTCTGTGTCTCTCTGGTGAGCACATGTACCATCTGGGAAGTTAGAATAAAAAAATATTCAATAATCACATGTGCTAAAATACTTGAATGTGCAACTCCAAAGAGTCAGAGTGATATGAAAATCTCCATACATGTGTTCATCTAGAGGTGACTTTCATGGGTCAGGAGTGGTAGAGCTTTCAACTCTTTTTCCTATTCCTGTGCCTTTTTTTGTAAAGTTAGTAAACTTTCTTACCATCCTTAGGTTGCTTATCTATTTAATTTTCAATGGTCATTTGATATTTTATCTTTCTCTGTATAGGTGTTTTGTTATTCCTTGATATAAGCTCATAAGGACTTGGGTGTCTAGGTACTCTGATTTTGATAAAACCATAAAATTAGGCCAATTTTAGTATCTCCTTTTTTCCCAACCAAAACCTTTGCTTTTAACTTGACAACTGATAAGGCTATAACATCAACCAACCTTGTAATTTATCAGTTGCAGTATCAGACTTCCTTAGAGTCACATCACCTGTATGGTTATTAGACCAGTGGTTTCATTTCAGGCCAATGTGTAAACTTCTTCCTCTCGTGGTATTTGCTATAGGGTACATGAGCTTGTCAGAGAGACAGGGATACTAAGTGAGAAATCATCCCCTGGGAGGATGGCCACACCACAATCCCTTCTCCTCCATTCTCCTCTTGGGATTTGGAGCACACACACACATGCACCCAGTGTAAGTTTCAAGCTTCTGGGTCCAGGCTTGAGCCATGGTCAGCCATACAGGAGTCCAACACCTTAACCACTATGCTACCTGCTGGCCCTCTCTTTCTCTTTTGTAACATTGTCTTCAACTCAGAATTTAAAGTCTGCACACAGTCAGATTTTTCTCTCTGAAGGTCTCCAGTACAATTATAAGTGATTTTAAATGCTCATTGTAACTTTTTTTACAACTATGCTTATGAACCAAAACTTCAGTATGGTGGTTCTATGTCCTTGTTCTGTAGAACTTTTTTTTTTTCTGATACGAGACATGTCTTTTCTTCTTTCCTTTCTTTTTTCTTTTTTCCATCCACTTTTTAATTATGTTTGAATAAAGAGAATCTATCTGCATTTGCATTAATTTTTCTTTAGTTCCTACTCTTTTCATGGATTCATAAACCACACTTCGTAGACTATACTTATAAAGCAGGTGAAAGGCATTGCTCCCCTTCACTTCCCATGGAATAGCATGCTTTATGTAGCATAGCTCCTATCCTATCACCTTACCTGATTCTAACATGCTACAATGACACGATAAATTAAATATGGTCGTTTTCACCAATACAGAGTTGGCAGGACCTTTCCCTTCTACAAACTTCCTAGTGTAATAAACCATCAATAGTTAATCACCACTCCCATTCTTCCCCAATTTCTGCTTTGTTTTCTGAAACCAAATGACTATGTGCATACATGAACATGGGGAACCGTGGAAAAATGTACTCTGACGATTCAAACAGAAGCTACACCAAGCTGGCCAATTTTATTGTTAGTAGAGACCATGGATCTTGGAGCCATGGTATAGCCCAGCACTGCCTACATGTGATGAGAGCCACACATGCAAGCCGCATACACAATTTTACATTTTCTAGTAGCCACATTAAAAAAGTACTCAATATGGGCTGGCCCTGTGGTTACCGGTTAAGGAAGCCAGATCCCACATGGCCAATCCTGGTTCAAATCTAGTACCAGAGTATTGAAAAACATACAGGTGTATATGTGTGCATGTGCACTAAAAATCCTGACAGGATGAAGAAATGAAAGAGAAAAGATTACAGCATGACTATGCCTTATTTGGGGGAGTGCTCTTTCTCTCTGTGTCTCTCTGGTGAGCACATGTACCATCTGGGAAGTTAGAATAAAAAAATATTCAATAATCACATGTGCTAAAATACTTGAATGTGCAACTCCAAAGAGTCAGAGTGATATGAAAATCTCCATACATGTGTTCATCTAGAGGTGACTTTCATGGGTCAGGAGTGGTAGAGCTTTCAACTCTTTTTCCTATTCCTGTGCCTTTTTTTGTAAAGTTAGTAAACTTTCTTACCATCCTTAGGTTGCTTATCTATTTAATTTTCAATGGTCATTTGATATTTTATCTTTCTCTGTATAGGTGTTTTGTTAAAAATCTAGAGATTACTACCCAGACTTAATTTTAAACTATGAATCAGACAAATTAAATTTAAACTTAATTTTTCCATTAGTATGCCAAAAACAATTCAGAAATGTCTGAGAAAAATCTATTCCATAAAATAAAGTGTAAATCTAGTGAATGATAATTCACAGTAGCAAGAGATCTCTTTCATATTTTTCGTGTTTCTAACAAATGTGGATATCTTGGACAGGTTTTAAGTAGTTGCTCTCATTTATATGTTATTTTTGGAGAGAAGATGTGCAGTCATGCATCTGCAGGTTTTTCAGGAAGTTGAAAAATGCTTCCATTCTCTGCATTTGTTTACCAAACATGCTGCTTCGCAGAAAACTAAACAATCTTGATGTTTCTGTTTCAAAAGTGACTATTTTACAAGCATGTGAATAGCTTAGAAAGACAATCCTATTGTTTTAAATGTTCAAGACAAAGTATCTCTTTTTAACAGCAAGTGAACAAATTTCTTTTTCAAAATTCCCATTTTACTTGAAGTTGACACCTTCCTTTTAGGGAACAATCTCAATAATGTTTCTTCTGTTAAAATTTTTATTGAAATGGCTAAACTCAAAATGCAGAGAACTTGCAAATACAATTAGAATAGAAATATCAAAACTTGAAATGCTTGTAATGTAAAAATCTATTAATTCCTAATATTGTAATTATTTTTAAAAACCATACAATAGGGTTCCAGTAAGTTAGATGACATTCTTATTTTGAATCAAATGATAATTGTTGACATCTATCAAATACATGCTTAATATTTTTAACATCTAAGTTTAATGTTCTTTTGAAAATTAGATTTAATTGATTAAAGTTAGCTAAATTTCATTACATTGTGAGTTTCACAATGAAAAAACCTATTTGTTCTTTAAAAATAAAGTAAAAATTTATACTTGCTTCAGAGTTTCACAATGAAAAAAACCTATTTGTTCTTTAAAAATAAAGTAAAAATTTATACTTGCTTCATCCATGATGTAAAGCTAAAAGAATTCTGAAAAATTAGAGGAGAATAAAACCTTAGAAAAACTTAATTATTTTTCAGGTTCTTAATAACATCACTCTAAATCTGATGGGACAGAGTTACAGAATGCAGTCAAAGTCTTTCACTGAGACAATGACGACTGGCTTTAACTCCGTAGGCAGTTAAGCAGTTAACCAACAAATAACAAGTGTTAGCTATTATTTAAAATCTGTTAGTACTAGCTGCACTTACTGAGAGCATGCAGCCTCTTTCTTTTTTCTTTTTCTTTTTCTTTTTCTTTTTTTATGTTTTTGCCATAGGGCACGTGCATCCCCTGGAGAGATATAGAGCAGGAAAGTGAGAAATTACCACACTAGGGGGGGATGGCCATGCCTCAATCCCTTCTTAATTCTCCTCTTGAGATTTTGGGCATACACACATCTCCTGGCATGATTTTCAGGCCATTGGGTCCAGGACTTGAACAGGAGCTGGCCATGTGGGAATCCAGTATCTTAACCACAGCGCTACCTGCTGGCCTCACACATGTGTTCTCAGTAACTGTATATAGGGCATGCCTTTTCCCATCTTACAGAAGAGAAAACTGATGGTTTATATATAAAAGCAGTTAGGTAAAAGAAACTTTTGACAGTGAATGAAAATATTCTCCCTGTTAAATAGTATTTAATCAGGGGCCAGTAGATGGCATAATGGTTATGTAAATGAACTCCCCCGTAGTTGATCGTGGTTTGCATCCTGAACCCAGAGACTTAAAACTTATTCCTTGCACATGTGCATGAGTGCCCAAAATTAAGAGAGGAGAATGGGAGAGAAGGGATTGCGGCGTGGCCTTCCCCCTGAGAGGGGTGATTTCTCGCTTTCCATCTCTCTGAGTCTCTCACACTCTATAGCAAAAATCCCCACTAAAACAAAACAAAACACTCACACCAAGCATGTGTGCATGCATGCCAAAACTGCCAAGAAGAGAATGGAGCAGAAGGGATTGCAACATGGCCATCCTCACTGGAGAGTGAGTCTCGCTTTCTGTCTCTCTGTCTCTCGGGTGAAGGCATATGCCCTATAGCAAAAATCTTTCTTAAAAATAAGAATAATATTTAATCAGAAAGTTATTATTATAAATGATCAATAGCTAGGAAGAAAGACAAAAAAGTTTGTGATCTCCCAGATTAGATGTATTTGTAATTAGGTGAAAGTCGCAAATTAAGCAATCACTTTTGATTAATGTAATCAGGAGAATCTTATAAAAGTCCTATGAAAAAACTTTCAGGGAAGCAGATTTATCTTTAACTTCGGAAAATCAAAAGCCAATGATAGGAAACATCTAAAACCAAACAACAGAGTTAATCAATGTGGATGTAAATGACTTAAATTTTATTTAGGAAGATCTGTTTTGGATAGAAGCAACCTAGGAATGAACTAAGATTTTCCACCAGTATAAGAGCCCCTACTCTGAAGAAACATTCCATCAGTCTCTTTCATTCCTTTACCCACGTATCTACCCTACTCAAGTAACTAGAGAAATAAACTTAAGTTACCACTATTGATGCATTTGTCATAGCTTTTCATTCATTTGTGTACATGTCACTATACTAAAGTTACAAGTTATTTTTATTTGGTGTGTGCTTAGAACCTTCTGGATAAATGAGTAAAGTAATTGAACAGCTTAATAAACATAATACGAATAAGCAATAATTATTTTCCACTTTTAAAGCTATCTGAGGACAAGAAGAACGGGAAGAAATCAACACCTTCTATAAGTGTTCCTTCAACACTTGACTTTGTTCTGAATGTGAGCATGTCTATAATACTGTTTGTTTTAAATTGCTCCAATTGTTGTATATTGTTTACTTTGAACTTCTTGGCATTCCAGACCTGTAAATTGCATTCCAACCAAACAACAATATGCCATACACAGAGTAAAATCTCTATTAAAAGCATGAGGTCAGCTCATTTTAGTGAGACCTAAGTTCATTAGGACACTTTTAAGGTCAGAGGAATGTCTGGCATAGAGTTCTTTTCTAGTACTCTGAGTTCAACAATTACATTTAAACAAATTTAACTCAATGCATGTTTATTAAAACCCTCTATGAAGAATACATTGTGGGAATCTATACCATTACCTTATACCAATGCAAGGTATTGCTGCCATTAAGAAATTCATATTTCAGGATCAGCAGTTGGTGTAATGGCTTTGTCGCTGGACTCCTATGTAGTCGACCACAGTTTGTGTCCCAGACCCGGTGGCTTAAACTGATGCCGGGCACATGTGCCGGCGTGCCCAAGATCCCAAGAGGAGACTGGAGGAGAAGGAATTGCAGCGTGGCCCTCCCCCCAGGGGTGATTTCTCACTTTCTGTCTCTCTCTCTTTCTGGCGAGTACACGTGCTCTATAGCAAAAACTTCTCAAAAAAAAAAAAAAAAAAAAAAAAAAAAAAAAAAAAAAAAAGAAAAGAAAAGAGAAAAATTCATATTCCTATACAATAAATGTGCCCACTAACAAGCATAACAGAAACAAGAATGTAATTGCTTCTCTGAACACAGAGGAGCGATAAATCAATTAGGACTAAAGGACTGGAAATAACTCATGCTTGGGATTACAGAAGCTGTTTTGTGTCCAGGAGGGAGACGTAACTGACACATCAAGGTAGCAATGCAAGCAGATGGCAAGAACCTGTAGGGATGTGATATCATTGAGCTCCTAACCAATTTATCACCTGCCTTACCCTCAACTTCCTGATGGGAAGATTAAAACTGTGAGCAAGAGAATGCCATCATTTCTGTCCACCATTCAGTTGTTGCAGGTAAGATCGCCCAATCTTTTGTGTCAGGAAACAGCAATTTAACTGAGCTGTAACAAGAGTTTGAACAAAGCTTAGAGATTACAATGAGAACAGAATAGTGAAGCCAAGTGCAATAAAGGTAGATTTGAGGGGACCTGGAATTTCTGAATATGTAGGGTTGGAGAGATGTCCAAGTTTTAAGATCTGATTGACTGCATGCATGAGTGCTATGAATCTCAAAAGGAATTCAAGAGAAGGAATAGGTTTGGGGACAGAAAGCATTTAGTATAATCTTGGTGTTGATTTAGAGAAAATAAAACAAAACAAAAACTAATAATAACAGTAAATATTTTTAAACAAACTGTATCAGAATTTATGAGGAAATCAATATGGCAGTATTCTCACATATCCAAGTATTCTTAAATATGCTTTTTTTACTCCACGACAAATGATATCCAAAATTTAAGTTTAATCTTGCAAAGGAAAACACCAGCCTAGTTCATATTTGTTAAGCACAGCAGATTGAATAAACACATAAATCTCTGCTTCCTTTTGAAATCTGGCTAAATGAGAACAAAATATTAAAAAGAATCTAAATCTAGAAGGACCAGTGGTCAGACAGTTGCATAATGGTAAACTGAGATGTTATGTGAAGCAACTCCACGTGGGAAGGTTCCCTGTTATGTTTGGAAATTTTCCTGAGTACTCCAGGTATAAGGTACCATTATATTGGGACAATATCTGCCATTAAGAAATTCACATTCCTATAAAATAAATGTACCCCTATTAAATATAACAGAAACAAGAACGTAATGTGCCCAAGATCTTGGGCTGGTAGAGATGGGGAGTGGGTCATGGCATTAGGACCCTGTTGACAAGGTGCTGTTTCTCTTTGTCTCTCTCTTTCACTTTTTGTTTCTCTTGCTTATGAGAGAAATAACTGAAATTTAAAAAATAAATAAATCTAGGGGTCTCAATAGCATAAGCGTCTTTTTTGCAGGAGGCTATTGGAATATGTTAATGAGAAAAATAAGGGAATGACTCAAGAGGATGGCACGGAATTCTGAAATCATGACATGCCACATAGCATTTGGGTAATTTGCCTGGGGAGTTGGAATCAGCAATATGAAAGAGAGCGTAACAGGAATTGCCTTAAGTTTATTATAATAAGCCTTCCAGAGTGAGTTGATTTGTTTTAAATAATCATATGTATCTTTGACTAAAATAAACATTTTAAAGAAAATAAAAGAGAGAAGAGCCCATTCAGAAAGCTGGCTTATATAAAAATATAGTCATCGCCCCATTGAAACCTTTTTCCAATAAACTTTATCTTTCCACTTTGCTACCAGCTAGTCTAGTGATTTAGATTAAATGCTTATCTCCTCTCCCTACTAGTGCAGATTAAATGTTGATGAACACCTTGCAGGGATACAGGAAGGTGACAAAAAAAATATGAAACACACACACACACATACACAAACACCTCGGGGGCTTTATTTTTAAAAATAATTATTTAATTTAATTTTAGTCATCATTATTATTTTAAAAATTGGACCAGAGAGAGACAGAGAGAAAGAGAGAGAGAAGGAAAGTGAGAAAGCAAGCCACCAGGTCAGGAACTCGACCACGGTCAGCCAAGTGGGAGTCCAATGCCCTAGCCACCATGCTACCTGCTGGCCTCAAGTACTTTAAATCTCTATTCAAAACCATAATTCAGGGAACCAGCAGTTGGCATAATGGCTATGTCGCTGGACTCCCACGTAGTCAACCGTGGTACGCATCCCAGACCCGGTGGGTTAAAACTCACGCCGGGCGCATATGCGTGCATGCCCAAGATCCCGAGAGGAGAATGGAGGAGAAGGGATTGAGACATGACCATCCCCCCGGGGAGGTGATTTCTCACTTTCTGTCTCTATGTCTCTCTCTGTCTGTCTGGCGAGCGCACGCGCCCTATAGCAAAAATCTCTCCAAAAAAAAATATATATAATTCACATTTTATATCAAAGTATTTGGGACAATGTAAATAATTCTGAAAAGCAAAGCAGAGACTCATCCCACACAAACTGGAAATGTCTTAGGAACACCTGAAAGCCAAATTGTACACAATTAAAAGATAAAATTACACAATTAAAGTCCAAGTTTAGTCAGACTTTAAGAAAATAAAATAATATCTAGAAAGTTACCTTCCATCCTGAAGAGATGTCAAAAGTCTGTCGAAAGAAAGAGAGAGGCTTTCATATTTAAATATTGCCTACTGATACTATTCTGTCAATGTAGAAATTATAAATTACACAGATGCAATGCACTTTAAGAGTCAACCTGTTGAACACTTTTGATTTACAGCTATAAGAGTAAATGCCAAAGGAGGAAAAGTGACTTGCTTGGAGAACAAAACTATTTATGGAAAAGTAAATAGAGCCCGAGCCTCCTATCAATCTACCATCTATCCACATTAAGTGCCAGCTTCAACTGCCCCGACCTATAATGCAATTGCTGAGCTGAAGCTGGAGAATAGGGCTCCTAGCAAAAAGGGCTCACAAGGGTGGGTGTTTCACTCAGGCAGCAGGTGAAGTGCAGAACAAACGCTAAGTTAATGCACCACACACAATGCGACGCAGATGTGTGTGTCAGGAGGAAACTTCTCAGGGTGTTCAATAGAGGGTAATGTGTTTGGGAGCTTGTTTTAAAGGATCAAAAAGCTCCTACCTCTCTTCTGTTCCTTTTCATGTGCTCAGTAAGAGAGCAGAGGTATTCTATTTCTGCTGTAAGTTGTTGAGTGTGAAACTAAGAAAGCTATTGTTGCAAAATTGTCTTTAGTGACCTAGTGCTTCAACAAGGCATCCTAGTACAACCCAGGATGATGGCCATTTGAGCCTCTTTTTCAGGTCTCTGACATCAGCTTTAAGACAGTTTCAAATGTTGCCTGTGTTCCGAAGAAGAAAGTCAGCAGTTACAATTTACATACGTGCTTAATACTTCTTATCCAGTTTATCCTTTCAACCCTTAATTAGACTTTCTGGCTATTCTTCTCCCCACATGTCTCAAAGCTTAGAACAACAACAACAACAAAAATCATTCCTTTTTGTTATGTATAGCACAGGTTCATTATCCTTTACCAATTTCCCTTTTATTCAATAAATGCAGTCAATAAATATGTCTAATATTTGCTTTAAATTCCCTAGTTCTTGGGACTGTCTCATTGTTAAGGATTTTCTGTCACCTCTGAGGTAAATGAGCTTACCATAGTCCATTAAGATTGTCATTTTGTCTGATGACCAAGGGCATAGTCTGACAGGTAGTGTTTCACTCTTATCTTGGTCTGATCAGAAGAGGAAGTCTTGCTAGGCCCTCTTTAGCTTGAAGCTGATTATTGGCCTCACAATTACACAAAAGGAGATGCAGTTCTTTCCACACCTGAAGCATTTGAGGTGCAATTTGGGTGGTACTTACAAACGCTGCTAAAAGGAATGGCTGACTATTTTCCTAATCTGTCTGTTTGCATTTGTAGACATTGAGAATGCACCATAAACAAGCCAGAGTGTAGAAGCTTTCATAGGTTTGCATTTGATGATAACAACTACTAGTAACAAAGAGCAGCAAATATGCTTCATAAATCCGAACTTCATCAACCAACACATGTTTAAGTATATTCTTGGACAAATCTTCTAAAATGGCCACAGCTTACAGGTGGACTAAAACTAACATTTCTGGGAAAAGATTTTTCATCTTGAGTTTAAAATATTCTGTTCTCATTTAAAAACATGCCGTATAGTATATACACAGAAGTTGTAAATCTTAAAGTGAGTGATCAACGACAAAAGAAATTGGTTAATGGGCTTCCATCAGGTTTATAATGGGCTATCTGATGGCTTAGTTGTTCTACCTGAAATTAGCGATGAATTAGAGTTGAGTGAATCCCCCTTCAGCACTATGATTTCATTATTGTACATATCTCTATGTTAAGTGAGTATTTTAAAGTATAAAATTTTTGGAATGTGCTATTGTCCGCTGAGGCAGATGAAGCCTGAGAATCAATACTAGTTCATGCTGTACAGTTGATTGTGCTGCATAGCTCTGCACTCCCCCATCCATCACTGGTGTGTACCATGCTCTTGACAGTTTAAGATAGTTGTTTGCAAGAAATGTGTTCTATTATTCATTGAACATATACATTCACAGCTCTTAGATTAGAGGCCAGTAAGAGGAAAAGTTGAACTTTTATTATGCAAATAAAATAACCTCATTTATACTGTGTTATATTGGGTTGTTGGAAGTTATGTGTTTTTGCATAGAAAAACATTAAAAAAAAAAAAAAAAACTCATGACTTTCCCGACAACCTAACAGGAGCAATTACAGAATGGATCAAAAAATTTTAAAGGGTATATTGCTATAGAGATTTCCTTAAAGTCTACATTCTACAATAATACTAAAAGGAATTATTGAGATAAAGGGAAATGACTCCTGATAAAAAATTTCTAATATAGGAAAGAATGACATTTGTAGTTAGGACAAATTTGGTGTACAGTTTGACAGCTCAAACTCAGAGAAAATGTGCAGTCTTTCTACTCTGAAGGAATCAGAGAACAAAGTTTAGAGAAACAATGAAAAATAAGTAAACCACTGAAAAAAATGAGAAAGAAATCTCATAAAAGGAAAATATGGAATGGAGAACCCCAAATTCTCTCTATAAACTCTGTCCAAGTCTCTAGCTGACGGGTGCATGGGACAGATTCCAGATTTAAAAAAAAAAAAAAAAATATCTGAGATTCAAGATACCATCTGAAATACAGAATATGATATTTAAGTCCAACAAAGTTACTTGTTTAATAAAACACTCTTAAATATTGAATAAAAACAGAATCCAAAGTCTTCACATGATAACATTCACATTGTTGTATATACAATAAAATATATCTCAAAATATGATGAACCAGAAAAATAGGACCAATTTTCAAGAGAAAAGGTCATCAGTGGAAACTAATTCTGAGATGATTCAAATGTTAGAAGACAAATATTTTATTTTATTTTATTTTATTTACTTTTAATTGCCAGAGGGTATGTATGCTTGCCAGAGAGTAAGCGTGTGCTATACAGACTGGTCTTTTTACAATCCTTTTTCCTCCTTTTTTCCAAACTGTCAAGATGAATCTGAACATACAGCAATAGGGAGAAACTGTCCACTCTGAAAAAGAAAAAGGAAAAAAAAACAGGGGGCCAGCAGGTAGTATGGTGGTTAAGGGTGCTGTACTCCCACTTGACCAACCACGGTTTGAGTCCTAGACTGGTGGTTTCCTCTCTCTCTCTCTCTCTCTCTCACTCTCTCCCCCTCTGTTCCTCTCTGGTCAAATTTAAATAAATAAATAA
>NW_006160076.1:3007673-3021796 GCF_000334495.1 Tupaia belangeri chinensis | reverse complement strand
ATAAATAAATAAATAAATTTAAATAAAATAATTCTAAAAAAGAATTATTTAATTAAAAAAAGAAAAAGACTAGAGGAAAATAAAATCACATTTCAAGAAAGTCATGGAATAATTTCACGGCATAACTGTGTGAATAATTACAATCTTAAAAGAAGTAGGAAAGACTGGGGTAGCAAAAAAACAGGTTGAAAAACTTTCCAAATATTGTGAGAATCAGAAATTCAAAGTACAGGATAATTACAAAGAAAACCACATCTAGCATCTAGACCAATTATAGTCAGAATAAAAGATATGAAATATATTTTAGCAGTAAATGATTGATAAATATGTGCCAAAAATATTATTTTATTCTTGCTATTATTTACTAATACTTTACCATGTCTTTCTTATGGACCTACTTTACACAATTTATTTCTACAAGTCACACAAAAAATGAAGATTCACATATGAGTAATTGGGGCTAGCAGGTGGCTTGGTGGTTAAGATGCTGAATTGCCACATGCTCAACCATGGTTTGAGCAGCTTGAATATCACACTGGGCGTGTGTGCCTACAAGCCCAAAATCCCAGGAGGAGAATGGAGGAGAAAAGATTACGGAGTGGCCAGCCCTCCTTGGGGTTGATTCCTCACTTTCTCTTTCACTGTCTCTCTGTCCCCAGCAAACACACCCACCGTATGGCAAAAACCTAAAAAAAAAAGGATAAAAGAGAAAGAAAGAAGAAAATATAAATGCAAATAGAGAGTATTTTATATATTTCACTGGATTCTTAAACTACAGGACCAAAAATGCATTATAGAATTATCTCGGGGCTGGCAGGTGGCATGGTGGTTAGGAGCACTGGGCTCCCACATGGCCAACTGTGCTTCATTCCCCCTGTCTCTCTCTCTCTCTCTCTGTGTGTGTCTTTCTCACTTTACCTTTCTCTCTCTTTGTGTCTCTCTCTGATCAAATTAATCATCATCATCATCATAAGTAAAGTTAAATAAAATAACTCTTCAAAAAACTATCGCGTGGAAGTGACAAATGAATAATTTAATAAAAAAGAAACATAACGAAATTTAAAACACAAATTTAGAGTTTTAAAATCATTTTCTTATTCTTAAATATCTACCTTTTTAATGTAAGAACTTACTTATGAAAAAATCACTGTCTTAAGCATGAATCACATAAAATATATAAAGCAATAAGTAAATAGAAACTTTGAAAATAAAGCAAATTGGTTTAACTGGTTTGAAACTTATTCTGCCTCCTTTAAAACAGCAGCTTATTTTTAAAAATATTTTCCCCTAGTAAGAGTGTCATTTTTGGCTAAACAAAATGATTGTAACACAGTTTTGGTAATATATTTTCAGGGTCATTACCATTATATACCAAAATATGATTTCTTAAAGTCTGATAATTACAACTAACAAGCCACATACACAGAGATCCCCATGAGCAAATATGAAAATAGATTAGGAAAGGACTACAAGGACATCCAGCAGATAATGCTTTTGAATAGAGAAATAGAAGCTCCCTTCACAAAGAACCGAGGGGAATCTATTTGTGGTTTCATATACACATTTTGAAAGCCCCCCAATTGTGGTTTCAGTATCAAAATAATGAAGTGTCAATGGCATTTCGCCTTTCAGTAAAGAATTAATTAAACAATTCTATAATGATCTGGCTTCTAATAGTGCTATTTCTGACATGAGACCCTTTTACCTTGGTTCTGAATTGCACAAATCCTTGTGAATGCTTTTGTTATAAATATTCATCTTGCTTCCTCATGTGCAATATGAATTTCAATGATCATAGGATCACAATTATCCCTTCACTTCTTTCAGAGAATTTGTATAGCCTCTTTGATAAAAGAAAACTCAAAGCATTTTGCAAATACTCATTCACCCCAGCCAGTGTGAACCACTGCCCTTATTTTATAAGAATAGCAATACTACTTTTCAGGCAAATTGTCAGGCAAAAGAAAGTATTAAATCAGTCTTAAGGACAAGCTCCAAGGACAGCAAGAGGGCTAAGTTCTGGAAATCAAGTAATTTTTCTACTATCAAATATGCTTTGTTCTAACTAAGTAATTTTTCCACTATCGAGTATGCTTTTCAATAAATGAGGTACCTTAAAAATTCTTATAAATAAATGGTTTTCAAGTCAAATCAAACCTGAATGCATTCTGAGGACTGATTCCATAGCAATGAAGCATGTTGATTACAGTCATTAAACTTTCAAAAGGAAGAATAAAATACATACTACATATTTCAGAGAAAAAAATGTATTTTGAATATGCCAGAGAAGACCTAAATTGGTAATTTGTCTGGAACACTGTACAAGAGTAACAACATCTACTAGTCGTGGGGCCAGGTGGAATACATAACTGGATAGAATGAGGCTATTTGTAGGGCAATAAAAGAAGACAAATCATTGTGGCACACATGCAAGGACATGCCCCATCTAAACAGACAACTGCTGCTCAGATCTCAAGCAGCCTGTACATAGAAATAGAGAATACAAGCACATTTTACCACATATTCTGAGTTTTTAAGATATGATGGAAACCCACAAGTTTATGTGAAATTTGCTGATATCTTAATTCAAAATCACTGGACAGACCAAACAAAGCATGCTGACCAGATTAGAACTGTAGACCAATAAATTATGATTTCTATATAGTAACAATCAGAAAACGCAGGCACAAAGAAATTAACCCTTGAGGTCATGACATTGAAAGGAAATCCCAAGAGGCCATTGACTCAAAGTCTCTATCTAGGCAAGTCTACGTCAAAAGTATTGAAGAAGTTTATCTGTTCAATGAACACTTACTGTAACTATCAACTCATGCTGGGCATCATGCTAGGTGATAAAAGTGTGACATTGAACAGGACACACTCTTCCCTCTATTAAGGAGGTGGGGTATAGAAGTCATATCACCCCAGAGCTTTATCTTTCCTACTGGAATGGTGGGAGCCCCATTAGTATAATATTCCCAGTCTGAGGTCCCTTCACCTTACTCTTCTCTTGGGGATATAAGAGTATTTCCCCTGATCGGAAAACTTTTCAGAAGAACCTGGAAGATACATATTTTAGTACTATAGTATGAATGTTTGTGCCCCTCAAAATTCGTATTTTGAAACCGAATCCCAATGTGATGGTATTTGGAGGTGCGCTTTGGAAGGTGTTTAGCTCGTGAGGGTGGCACTATCATGAATAGAATTAGTTCCTTCATAAAAAAAAAGTCCCAGAGAGATCCCTCACTACTTTCACCATGTGAAGACACAGTAGTCCAAATTGAAGAAAGTTTCTAAACTCATTTTATGAAGCCACCATCATCTTAATGACTAAAGCAGACAAGGACACAACAAATAAAGAGAAGTACAGACCAATATCTCATGTTAATAGATACAATTGCCCTCAAGAAAATGCTAGCCAATCAAATACAGCAACACCTTCAAAAAGTTATATGCCATTAGCAAATAGAATTTATCTGAAACACAAAGATGATTCAACATATGCAAAACAGTAAATGTAATACATATTAAATGTTAAATCACATTAACAGATGGGGATACAAGAATCATAAAATCATATCAGTTGATGCAAAAAAAAATTTGATAAAATATAGCATCCTTTCTTGATTTAAGACTCAATGACATAGGCATAGAAAATACATATTTCTTTAGAGCGAGAGAGAGATGTTTACTGTGGAGTGCGTGCACTCACCTGAGAGACAGAGAGCGAAAAAGGGGCGTGGCTCCACCATAATCCTTTCTCCTCCATTTTCCTTTTGGGATTTTGGGCATGCATGCACACATGCTCTGCGTGAGTTTTATGCCACCTGGTCTGGTACTTGAATCACAATAGACTACATGGGAGTCCAACAACGCAACCAATACATCATCTGCTGGTACCCTAGAAAATACATTTCTTAACGCAATAAAGGTCACATGTGGGACCAGCAGTTAGCATAATGGCTATATCGCTGGACTCCCATGTAGTCAACTGCAGTTCAAGTCCTGGACCCGGCGGCTTAAACTCACGCCGGGTGCGTGTGTGTGCGTGCCCAAGATCCCAAGAGGAGAATGGAGGAGAAGGGATTGAAGCGTGGCCATCCCCCCTAGGGTGTGATTTCTTGCTTTCTTTCTCTCTGTCTCTGTCTTTCTAGGGAGCGCACGTGCCCTATAGTGAGAACCTCTCCAAAAAAAGAAAGATTAAAAAAAAAAAGTCATATGTACCAAATCCACAATTAATATAATATTGAATGGGAAAAAGTCTAACGCTTTTTCCACTTTAATCTGGATAAGATGAGAATGTTCACTTTCTCCAGCTTGTTCAATGAGTATTGAAAGCCCTAGCTAATACAATCAAGCAAGAAATTAAGTAAAAGCATCCCAACTGTAAAGGGATGAGTTAAATTGTCCTTACTGGTGGATGACATAATGTATACATACAAAAAATTGATGAATCCATCCAAAAACCCAATAAATCTAATAAGCATATTCAGTAAAGTTGTAGGATAAAACACCAATGCACAGCAGTAGATCTTTGTACACTAATAATGAATGGACTCAGGTAGAATTGAGGAAGGCAATCTCATTTATATTAGTCATAAAAAAATTTAAAATACCCACAAATAAATCTAAAGAAGGTGCCATTTATAAACCATGAAGCAGGTCTTCACTAAACATATTAACTGCTAGAGCCTTGATTTTGAACTTTCAACTTCCACAATCACGAGAAATAAATTTCTATTGTTTAAAAGTCAACCAGTCAATGGCATTTTGCTATAGCAGCATAAATAGACTAAGACATTTGATTCATTATTGTCTGTCTTTGGGAATTCAGCTACCTATTATTGTCATATGTTGTTGGCCTATTATGAAGGTATGACATTTCAAGGAAAAGTTCAGTTCAAGGGAGAGTTAAAAAGCCATTGGTCCCCACCTAAGCCATACTAATACAGTTTTAAAGTTAAAAGGGGATTTACCTGTGGGACCAGCTGATGGCGTAATGGCTGAATGCCCACATAGTCGACTGTGGTTTGAGTCCTGAAGCTGGTGGCTTCAAACTTGCACTGGGTGCATGTGTGGTTCATGCCCAAGATCATGAGAGGAGAATGGGGGATAAGGAATTAGGGCATGGGCATTTTCTCGGGGAGGGAGTGATTTCTCACTTTCTGTCTCTCTGTCTATCTCCGTCTCTCTGACTAGCACACACACCCTGTAATAAAGATCTCTTTAAATTAAAAAAAAAAAAAAGTGGATTATCCAGAATTCCAACTCCTCTATCTTTCTATTTCATCATGATTCTCAACTCAGGTGGGATAGAAAGATGTTCTTTACTGAGCTTATCAACAATTTCAACAATCTGTCCAGAATATTAGCCTCAGTAGGCACTTCCAAGCATTACAGTAAGGGCAGTATATTGGGCTATGAGGACATGTAGGAGGGAAGTATAAACCAGGACTCAAAGATTCAGAAAAGGCCTTTTGCAAAAATCATGAAGGAAAATTATGTATTTAGTCATATAAAGGCACAAGCAAGTATGGAAAACAATGCTTCTGGGGTAGGAAACAGCATGCACAGAAGCACTAGGGTCAGTATAGCAATGAAGGAATCAACATTTCAGTTGAGTGAGAGTATAGAGAAGAGGAGAAGAGAGGTGAAATGTTGAGGCTAGCATTTTCCCTGCAGAAAATTAGGAATGCCCCTGAAGTATTTAAATCAGAAAGTCACATAATCAAATTTTAGTTCGCCTTAGTCCATTTGAGCTGCTATCATAAACTAGGTGGCATGTAAATAGCAAACATGTACATGCTCACATTGCAGAAAGGGCATGCAAGTTCTTTTAGGGTTCTTCCATTTTATTTTTTATTCTGTAAATATTTATTGTAATTTATGACTTACATATAATCATGACACATCTTTGTAGAATACAGAATTGTCTTTAAAAGCATGTATAAGATGTGTAATAAACAAATTGAGGATATAAACATATTCACCTTCTTTAGAAAAGAATTATTTATTTAATTTTATTTATCATTATTATTGTATTGCTACAGGAAATACATTCACCAGAGAGAGAGAGAGAGAGAGAGAGAGAGAGATGGTGTTACAGGTCCATGATTCAAAGCACAATTTGCCATGTAGGAGTCCAGTACCCTAACTACTAACTACCATGCCATCTGCTGGCCCTAGCCACCACCTTCAGCTTTTAACTTTACGTTCTAAACATTGGAAACCCACTCCAATGGGTTATTAATGCTGCAAATATGTACCAAATTATCTATGACGTTCTTTGCTGTGAGGTACAGTTCTAGAGAAAAATATATTGTTTAAAAATTAGGCAACAAGCAATTTCATAAATTACTAAAGACAATCTTAATCTAGCCAATGAAAGAATTTGTATTTTCATGTAGAGAACTATAGGAGATAAGAGTTATAATCTGAAAAAAATCTATGGGTATCAATTATTGGTCCAGTTAGAGATAGGTAAAATTGTTCCTAACAATAGCTCATCAAGAAAAGATAGGGGAAAAAAAAATTCACTTTCAGACCGTGAGTTCTTATAAGACTATGTTACTGCATGGTGCATTAAGAAATACGTCTTTGAAAAAGCAAAGATAAAGCAAAATTGGAAAGTGACGTTTATAAGTGAAGATGTAGTAAAACAAGTGATTTGGTGATTTATAGAGTTTACAAAGTTCTTGATTTTAGCCTTTTTCATTCGTTCCAAAGAAAGATTCAGTTATAAATTTCAAAATTTTCTTTATTATCTAGTTTTATGCAATGAGTAATGATTATAATAAGCATACACATTGAAACCTGTGGAGACAACTGTCTCTCAAATAATTGGTATATTTGTATTTAAACCTGCTAGTGTGTAAAATTCTTAAATCTACATTTAGTTCCAACATTCCACGTGATTATCAATATGTGTGAGCTTGGCCTTTTTTTTCTAGTTGTTATGTGTCTTCTTATTTCTATTTGTCTCTCTTTAGCTTTCCTGGAATAGTAATCCCTTAAGTATTTCCTGAAGAGCCAGTTTTATTTTGGTGAGTTCTTTCAACATTTGTTTGCTGGGGAATGATTTTATTTCTCCTTCTCATTTGAAAGATAATCTTGCTGGGTACAGTACCTTTGACTGAAATTGCTTTTCTTTCAGTTTTAAATTGTCTTTCCACTCTTTTCTTGCCTGCATTTCACCTGAGAGACCTCATGTTAGACTAATGATGAAATCTTTCTAAGTATTTTGGCATTTCTTTCTTGCCATTTTTAGAATTTTGTCTTTGTCTTTGATTTTTTACCAGTTTGGCCATGATATGCCTTAGAGAGGATCTTCTTATGTCCTATCTATTTGGTGTTCTTTGTATGTCCTGGATTTGGATGTCTGCCTGCCTCTCTAAATTTGGATAGTTTTCAGCTAATATGGTATGAAAGATGTTTTCTATTCCTTTACCTGTCTCTTCACCTTCTGGAATGCCTATTATATGAATATTTGGCCATTTAATCATTTCTAGTATTTCCTGTATATTGTTCTAATTTTTAATGGTTATTCTTCTATTCTTTTTAGTTGCTTGGATTAAATTGAATGTTTTGACTTCAAGGTCAGAGACGCTTTCTTCTGTGTGGTCAAATCTGTTGTTGATATTTTCAAGGGAGGTTTTGATTTCCTGCAACCTATTCTTTATCTCCAGAAATTCTGTTTTTTGTTTTGTTTTGTTTTTTCCCCCCCAGTGTTTCTACCTCCTTATAGAGTTCCTCCTTTATGTCATGGAAGGATTTTCTTATCTCCTGCAATGGTTCTCTGTTTTCTCTTTCATCTTGTTGAGGGTTGTTAAAATGAATATTTTTAATTCTTTTTCAGTCATTTCTGTGATCTCTTGTGTTTCATCCATTGTTAGTGAAGAGTAATGATCCTTTGATGGAGGAGGTATTTCCTCATTTTCTCATATTTCTTTGGGCTCTGCTTTGAGTTTCAGTCATGTGGTGGTATACTCACTTCTTCCTACTTCTTTGGAGTATGTTTCTGTAGCTGTGTGCTCCTGCACTTCTTTGTGATATGCATTGGTTTTATGTCAATTTTTCTGTTGTACTATGGGTGAGGATATAAAATGAAGTTGGAGTTTAGGGTTTAGGTATTCAGAGGGGAGTTTCTCCCCTTTTACTGCTAAGGGAGTTATGGGGAAAGAATTCCTCCAGAATTGTCTATTTTCAATGTGTTTGGTTTTTGTTTACACGAGCTTAACTGTTCCCAGATGGATGGAAGCTGTGCTGACAGGTAGAATGTAAAGTGTAGACAACTTTGTATGGTGTGCTTGCACACTGCCTTGGCTGAAGAGCCCTTTATTCACACAGCAGGCTTGGCAGGAGCCCCGGCTGATGAGCTCAAGCCAGGAAGCTTGACTTGGGCCTGCCTGTTGGGCCCAGACAAGTGAGGGGATGGCGTTAACTGGGATGGCAGAGTCTTTCTGGTGCACCTTCTATTTCTTCTATCTCTGGTGTGGCAGGATCTCCCTGGTGCTCCTCCTTTCTCTGGGACTTCAGGAAGCAGGTATTGGTCTTTGAAGGCTAGAGAGCCTCTCCTCTGCCACAACAAGTTGTGGGGGTGGTTTGCTAGTAAGTTCAAGCCAAGTTTCGATCTTCCTATCTCTGTTGGTCCTTCTATCTCTGGGACTCATGGTCTCCTTATTGCTCCTTTCTTTCTCTCCCTTAGGGCTCTTTTATTAGGGCATTAATCCTATTCCTAAAGACTTTGCTCTTATGAACTATTCACATCCTAAAGGTTACACCTCTTCATACTATTGTATTGAATGTTAAATTTCAGCATATTAATTTGGGAAGGACATAAACATTCAGACCATAGCATAGTTTTTAAATCTGCTTAAAAAAGAGGAACGCTCACTTGGTCCATAATTTGTAAAGAGATTGCAAACAGCAAGCCTGGAGAGAGATGGACTAATTATGACTACAGAATCCAGACAAGAAGTAGAAGTTCCTATTCCAGGAACAAAGAAGACAGATTCAAGAGGTATGTTGGAAAAATGATTATTAGGTTTCAGGTGAACTTATGATTTCAAAATTAAAACATTCTCAGATCCATGTTGCTCCCAGCTCCTCACTGCTAGCTTTTCATAGTCTCAAAAGCTAAAGTCAGCAATAACACAAAATCTGGTATCCCTCAGCTTGGTCAGAGTTGGTAACATACTTGAACTGACAGCCTTCCCCAGGACCTCAAAGGCACTCCAAAAACTTGAAATCTCTTGCAAGTTCTCATAGGCTGGGTGGTCCACCCAAGCTTCTGCTCTGGGTATCATTAGCTTTCACCATAACCAGCCCGATGATTACCAGCTGATCTTCTCAGTCCTCTAAGACCAGAGGGTGGGCTATACCTGTGCGAAATTTTGGATCTTATCCATACCATCTTAGAATCCAGATCATCTGGAAAGCAAGGTTCACGCCTATCACAATCACTTTTCATCTAACACTTCTTCAATTCAGAAACCTTAACACACCTCTAATTATCCTGTTCTCCACCTCTGACTCTCTGTAAGTCTTCTTAGGACTGGCATTCTTCCACTTCCTCTTCCCTCCTGGACTTTCATTATGTAAACTTTGGACAAAGTCTACCAAATCTGGCTTTTAAAGTATAAGTACTAAGCATATAATCTCATTGGGGCCAGGAATGAGGAAGACTGCAGGAAAACCAAGTTCTAGGGGGGTAATCAATCATAATAGTAGCTAATAGTCATTGAATACTTATCATAAGCCTAATGAGCATAGTTTCAAATGCTTTTAGATTTATTACGTTTAATCTTCACAAAAGTTCTAGTATTTCCCCATGATGAAGGAAATTGAGGGGAAATTTCAAGAATTATTAAACTTGCCTAGGATTGCATAGCTGTTAAGTGAAGGAGCTGGGATTTGAAGCCAAACATTACAAATCCAGAGCTTGTAGTCTTTGGAGAAAAAAATGTTTTTAATGTGATAGAATTCAAACTAAGAGAAAAATTATTCAATATTATAGTGGTGGCCAATATTTTAAATGCTGCTAATTGGTCAAACTAAAGACTATATTTTATATGATTTTTGTTTGTTTTGTTTTTGTTGCTAACGACTGAACACTACACTGAGTAATTTAATAATAGATAATTATTCAGCTCACGGTTTTGGAGGGCCAAGATCAAGGGACTGTACCTGGTGAGGGTCTTCTTATTAGTGGGGAGTCTCTGCAGAGTCTTGAGGGCATACGAGGCATATATGGCAAGAGCTTGCATGTGTTTGTCTCTATGTCTCTGCTCTGGTCTCACTCCCTCTCCTTGTAAACCTAGAAAATTCCTTATAAGTCAAACTAAATTCTTGTGGGTTTATCTAATTGAATTAGAATTATATGACTATCTAATTCAAATCACCTCTCAACAATCCCACCTCTTAATCCTACAGTCAGGTTAGATTTCTACCCTTTTAACACCTTCACAATACAACAAAATTTCATCACATGAATTTTAGGGAGACACATACAAACTATAGCAGATTATATTGGAGTCCTTTAATTCAGCAGCAAGTTCGGGGCACTGGACTCCCACATGGCTGACTGTGGTTCAAGTCCCTGACCTGGTGGCTTGCTTCCTCACTTTCTATCTCTCTCACTCTGTTCTTCTCTGGCCAAATTTAAATAAATAAAGTTAAATAAAATTATTCTTTAAAAAAAGAAAGAAAGTCACTATCAACCTTGATTTCTTTCTTTCTTTCTTTCTTTTTCTTTTCTTTTTTTTTTTTTTTGGAGAGGATTTTGCTATAGGGCATGTGTATTTGCCAGAAAGATAGGGAGACAGAGAGCCAGAAATCACACCCCGGGGGGATGGCCACACCACAATCCTTTCTCCCCTATTCTCCCCCTGGGGTCTTGGGCACACATACACAGGTACTCAGCCTGAGTTTAAGCCGCCAGGTCCAGGACTCAAACCATGGTCAACTACATGGGAATCCAGTGATATAGCCATTACTCCAACTGCTGATATCCAACCTTGATGTTATTAAGGTCGAGGAAGAATGAGGACAGTTATAGGGATTAGGGAGTGAAATTTGAGAAACTGAAGAAGAGACTTGACACTTTTTTCTACAGTGAATAGTAGTTAGTGGTTAGAGGTAATACAGTGTTGAGGGAGAGTTTTTGTTTTGTTCTCCTTTTTAACTAAGGAGAAATTTTTGTATACTTACATACCAACAGAGAGAGAAGCAATACAGAGAGAGGTGGCCAAGGTTAGAAGGAATGGTGAGAAATCGGTCATGCCTGAACAGAAGCAGCCTCAGTGATCTCAGAAGAGGCTTTCTTGGTTACTTTTGGAACTGAAATAAGGAAACAGGATATAAATGTGAAGATATGAAGGCAAATCCATAACTTAGTTATGGCCTCTTTTAAAACTGGTTAGCTAAGACCCAGAAACAGATCATGAGAACTGTGAGAATTATTGAGTTAAAAAATAATTATAACAAAAAACATCTAATCAGCAGACCATTCTCTTTGTCCTTCAAAAAGCAGAAGGCAAGGGGGTTCAGAAATACATATAAGAATTTTCACTTAATAAAATACAAAGTTCAAGGCAGGCTTTGCTTTTCAGAGTTGTTGTTCCCTGTTATAAAAGATCTAATGCTATTAAACTCAGTAGCAGTATGCAAGGGGAAGGAAACCACTTAAATACTGTTATATTTCTACTAATGGAATTATTGTTCAAAACAACTTCAGTGGAGATAGCACTCCTTGATTTTTCTCCTAAAGCAATTCTCATCAGAGAGAAAAAGCATTGATCTTTATCTTAAAATGGGCAAATGTTACATTCCATTTTAGCAAGGTCTTAATGAAAATTTCTCTAGTTTTCTTTCCTTATTGTTCCAGGCATGTCGTTTCTCATTATTATTTATCTATACAGTGATTTTAGAAAACACTGCCCGTGTATTACAATGATCACTGTAGGGATAATATGTAAAGCAAGCCAAGAAGTTATCATTTATAAAGACTTACCATTAGGAAATTATTATCTGAGTTACTCAGATTACTTTTAACATCAATTGCCTCATATTCTAGATGTTGATACATATTTTTTCTGGAAAATGTATTTATCTACCTGTCCTACATCCTACATACTTTATACATAGTAAAACTATCCTAACTAGAGATCAGGAGTTGGTGTAATGGCTATGTTGCTGGACTCCCATGTAGTCGACTATGGTTCGAGTCCCAGACCCAGAGGCTTAAATTCATTCTGGGTTCACGTGCATGTATGCCCAAGATCCTGAAAGGAGAATGGAAGAAAAGGTATTGCAGCATGGCCATCCCCCCAGGGGGTTATTTCTCACTTTCTGTCTCCTTGTCTCTCTCTGAAAGATCTGGCAAGTGCACACGCCCTATAGCAAAAACCTCTCAAAAAAAAAATATACATATCCTAACTATACATTTAGTAAATAAGTTGCCCGTTTTTCAAGTTTTTCTGCTTTTTAAAAACCTCTAGTAATATTGTTCTGTGTTTTAATTATAGCTTCCAGGAAGATAGAAGCCTAAAAGGGAAAGAATTTTCCATAGGTTGAGTATCTCTTATTCAAAATTGCTGTAACCAGAAGTGTTTCAGATTTGGATTTTTTTTTGGGGGGGGGGAGTTGGGGATTATTTGCATATACATAATATATCTTACGAATGAGACCCAAGTCTAAGTATGAAATTCATTTGTTTTATATACGCCTTATAATCACATTTTGTGGGTAATTTTTACAATACATATATGGAGTCCAAATTCACTTGTTTATTTTATTGAGAGACTCCTCTACAGGTCCTGATGCCATTATCCATTTCCAGCCCTCTGCCACCCCCCAGCTCAGAGCAAGTATGTACTCAGATGCAAGGACATCTCAAGACTTAAACTAGGAACTTTTCTGTGTGGGACTACCTCACAGAGCACTGCGTTTTACCTGCTCCACCTTCTGACACCATATTTATACAGTATTTTTGTATTGTACAACTTGTATGTAACCATCACTTGAAGTCAGTTGTAGAATTTTCCACTTGCAGTGCCATTTCAGTGCTCAAAATGTTTTGAGACTTCAAGACATTTTGTATTTTGTATTTTCCAATTAGGAATGCTCAATTTATAGTAGATTTCACAGTACTTCCACAATTTTCCCTGATAAACACTCCTCCTACTCCAAAATTGTCTCTATATTTGATTAATATTATCACTGCAATTTTGCCTTATCTCTTCAAGTTGCAGTCTTACAGTTTGACACTTAGTATAAATTTTAGATCAAGGATAAGTCTAAAAGCAAACACATTTGTCATGGGTTGACCCTCAATATGCCTTGGCGATGATTTGGGGTCTGCCTTGCAGTGGTCACTTAACAGTTTAAAGGGCAAGAGGAACTCAAGGTCTGCAGGTCTGAGGAACTCACGGTACTTGCTTCTTATGTCCTGGACAGTTTAAAGAAAGAGGATAAATCTCATTCTTAATCAAGGGATGGAATGAGAACCAAGTTCCTTTCATGTCCATGATGAAAAAAAAATTACTTGTTTTTTTTCCAGATGTATAACTAAAGGAGCAAATGCAAAGCTCCAAGTTTGAACCTGTTGTCATCAAGTGTGTAGAATATTTAGATTGGTTTCTTTCACAAACGCTTACTGTAGTACAACTTGGAGAACAAACCATTGGTTTCCAGGCAGGAAATGAAAAGCACATTTGGGTTGAAGGATTTTTGACAACAATGTGGGCAGGGTTAAGAGAAATCAAACATCATAGAATTAGTGAGAACAGAATACTATTACCCTCCATAAACATGAAGGTGGGAAGGGATGCAGAAGGTACCAGAACCCAGGCATAGAAAAGCTATTTGGAAGCAGCCACCGATAGGAGCTTCAGACTTTGGTGAAAATGAGGCAGTCAACTGGTAGCAACCTCATAGGAAAAAAAAAAAAAAAAAAAAAAAACACAGAAGAATGCACACAGTGGTCTCAGTGACCTCCCTGTCTCCTATTTCTGCCAACCCAATTCATCTACTACTATTTGTAATTTACTAGACAAGGGAGTTCATTAATACAGATCAGAGTACTAGGACCGAAGGTGGGGGGGGTGGGTGGGGGGAATTCAATC
>NW_006160076.1:2987037-3007483 GCF_000334495.1 Tupaia belangeri chinensis | reverse complement strand
GGGGTGATTTCTCGCTTTTCTGTCTCTCTGTCTCTCTCTGTCTGGCGAGCGCACGTGCCCTATAGCAAAAACCTCTTAAAAAAAAGAAAAAAAAAGATCTCTAGTCCTCTAAACCTACCATGCTTTCTGTAGGCATTACCACTTTAAGTCCTTCATACCTAGCTTAGATTCTATCTCTCCCATGACAAAACCTTTAATTCCTTCACATGCTTTCCTTCCATCAGTCTAACGGGCCAAAGGGCTAAACACAAGTAATCCTATCTGCCCATTTCTTGCCTGCATCAATGGCTGAACATTGCTAGAAAAACACAACTCTTCTCACTTGCTTTAAATACTTGAACACTATCTTATATAAGCCCTCCATATTACCTATTAATTCTATTAAATACATTTGACTAGAATTTTACAGTTTTCTGCTCTCCAAATAAACTCCTTCCCAGCCCTTACACATTCACTATACCCTGTTTACCTGTGATTATCTTAGGCTTCTCTCTTTGTCCCTCCCATGAAGGTCTAGCTACACTGGCTTGCTTTCTGTTCCTTGAAGACACCAAACTTACTTCAATCTTAAGACTTTACAAAAGCTGTTTTCTCTGCCAGCAGTGCTCTTGGCTTTATCTCCACCTGGCTGATCCCTGTATGTTCAGGTCTCAGCTTTAATGGCATCTCCTTACAGAGGCCTTTAAAACTAGCCATTTGAACAGTTTCTGTGATATCACACCATTATGATTCTCTGCATAGGACTAATAACTATCTGATTGTCTTTCCTTTCATCATTAACTTATTCGCTTGTTATCTCCAGCCTCTAGAATGTAAGCCCTAAGAGAGCAGAGGCCTTGTCTGATTTGCTCACCAGTAGGGACCTTGAACAGAACTGGCATCTACTGGCACTCAATAAATATTTATGAATAAATAAATGAGTGAAGCACCACATAAATTTGAAAATAATATGAAAAAGTAACATAGTTATAGATCAGATTCTTCAAGAAACAGAGTGTGAGATGGAGATTAATGTGCAAGAGATTTTTAAAGGGTGGCTTATGATCAATACTATGAGAGAAGAGAAATAAGCAGGACTAGAGAGGAGAAAAAGTTGGATGTGATGTAATCACACCAAAATCTCAGTTATTCCGCAGAGAGGGGACAGGGGACAGAGGGGACAAAGAGGCCAGACTTTTATATCCCTTCCATCTCTAGTATCAACCTGGATGAAGACCCCCAGGAAGGGGATATAATCTGAGCCAAAGTTGCTTTTTAGCAAAGGCTGATTTCCAAGGGCTAACAAGAGAGCTGAGGGTGGCCAGCTGGCAGAACTCAGCAGCTGCAGGATTAGATCCCTCACTCCTGCTTGGGAACTTAGACCTTCTCATGAGTCCTGAGAGAAACTCCTCCAGGATTCTGGAGGGCTCCTGTTAAGAAGAAAACTTACAAAAGGAAATTTAAAAGGCCATCTATAGCCTTTCTGTATAATTGTTTCAGGGCCACTGATAATACTTATCATTCTCTAATATCCAATCTAATTTCCCTCACCAGCAGTATCTCTTGGTTTTGTTGGCTGACTTGGAGGGATGAACCAGATCTTCAGATTTTAGCTATCTGAGTCCTTGGTCCCCCATATTGACTCAGGTTGAAGTTGTTGCATTTGTCTATTAATTGTCAAAATTAGGCACATGAATACCCAAAGACACCCAGGATCACTGGGAATGTCAAACACATTACTCTCCGCCATCACTGTACAAAAGCCATCCTGATTCTCCTGGTAAATTAACAGGGTGAATTACAATACTCATAAATGAGGCAAATTATTCCTGCCAGGATGGTGATTCCCCTTGTCTGTTGGACCTCTGTATGAGAAACACAGTACGCTTAGGCAGCAGCCACAGCTTATAGTTCAATGGGATTTCTGCTGAGTCCTCTTTTGAGATACCTCCCTTCTTTGTTAACCATTATCTACAAAGCCCAGGGTTGTGGGAGAACATAAATTCCCAAAGGTGATCACGGGAAGTGAAGGTAAGCAGGAACATTTCCTCCGTTCTTCATTTCCAGACCCATGTAGACTACATTTAGAAGTACCAAATGATGATTGTTGATTGCACAATGCATAAGAGTCTTATCTTGTACACCATGTCATATGAAGGAAGGGTGGTGATCTATCTTCACAAGGTATCATCTTTGAGCTGAAGCCTCAGCCATCACATCCACAGGCTGTCCCATCATCCTTTCAGAATGGATGTGTGGCGCAATATGTCATAAGACCGTTGGATCCCATGGTCATGTGCCCACTGCCTCACTTCCTTTACCCTGAATTGAATTTCTCAGAGTGATATCATATTAAAAATGCTTAGGTGCTGGTGGTTCAAAAATGCATTAAGCTGCCGGATATTCTTGCTGGTCATCTTAGTTCATTTGAGCTGCTACAGTGAAGTATCATAGTTAAGCGGTTGGAACACAAACATGTATTTCTTACAGTTTAGGCTAGAAAGTGCAAGATCGAGGTGCCAGCAGATACAGTGTCTGGTGAGGGCTCACTTACTGGTTTGAAAAGGGCCCGTGCATTTGCTATATCCTCACATGACAAAGATCAGAGATGGGAAGAATAGTCTTGTGTATCTTCATATAAAACCATTAATCCCATTCATGAGAGCTCCACCCAAAAGCTCCATCTCCTAATACTGTCCATGGGGGTTACAATTTCAATATATAAATTTTGGGGTGGGCGCACAAATATTTAGTCTATAACAATTGCTGCAGCTCTAAGAATAGAAAAGATAAACCTACCCAAATGACTATTTCAGTGAGACTGAGTTACTATCTCTTCCAGGAAGATAAAGTCCAATGCAATCAATTTGTCACCAAGGGGTTGAATGGTATTCTTCACATCAGAGGCTCAGAGTTAGTCTCTGTGATTGGACATTGGCAGTGGTAGAAGTTATATTAGCCTTGATGAATGGGAGATTATTCTGTTGAGTCCATGCATGGCCTCATTCCTGCCACCACAGTACTCGAATCATGAGCTCATAGGGCCAGAACTGTGGTGGCTGATGACAGAGATTGACTGATGTCAACAGAACAAGTCATTGGATCGACTTAACTATTTAGTGCTTCTTCTAGGTGAGAACTCTCTGGTGGGAATTAACATGTAATATGAAAATCTTCACCTACTATGTCCACTCACAAATGGCTACACAAATGCCAATACACCAGACCTCCTTGGTGCCAGGCTCCTTTTTAGGACACTAAACAACTACCCAAGCTGTTTACCCCTGCTTGCACATATTCTAACCACACAAAGTAGAAAGCTCTGACTATTGACAGGGCTTATCCTCAATACTTCCCATCAAAGCCACCCCGAGTGAGTTAATACAACCACTCTTCATGTTTGGCTTAGGCCACTTATCGTGCAAGCTCCTGTTAATCAACCCTTTTGTCTACCCCTGTCAGACAGTCATGAGGGATGACCACCCATGACCCATGAGGCTGTAGATTCAAGTCGAAAAACAAGTGCTGGTGGCTAACAGCCATAGGGCTCTGGGTCACCTGCTCATGCTGCTCTCTTATGCTCTTCAGTCCTACTTTTACCTGGTCCCAAATATACCACTTCCCTCTTCTGATGCATCACTGCAGCATCCATTTAACCACATAGTCATGTGAGTCTGACATAACATCTCTATTAGGGAGCTGTTTTGCCTAAGGTATTCTCTTTCCTGGTTGGCAAGGTCTTACTCTGGAACACTTGGTACCTACATGGTAATTATCCTAAAGGGGTCTGCAATAAAATCCATGCAGCGTTGCTTTCCACCATAGAGTTCATCATTGTCACAGGTTGTGCTATGCTACATATGCCAAGTGGCGAGATTGCTTGCACTACAGTATTGACCTTCTGCAGAGTCCTTTCCTGTGCTAGTCCCCACTAGCAGCTATTTATGTCAACCAAAGGTATAGGCCAGAGCACTATTCCCAGATATCAAGCATTATTTTCAAAAATCAAAAGGGAAAGAACATAAGCATTGTGCTTCCCTCTTTCTGAAGGGAACTGGCAGATGGAAATAATTGCCTTTACTTTAGAGAGAATATTCCAGTTTTTTCAGACCTCTGTACCCCTAAAAACTTTGTACTCCTAAATTTCCATAAGACTTATCTACTTTCTGGAACACATATATCTTACTGAAGAACACGAAGTCCTTACCGCTTTTTGCTTATTTAGTATAATTAGCCATAATGTCGCTGATACAGCATTGGGTTGTCAGAAAAGTCATGACATGTTTTTCTGTTGTTCTGTGAAAAAACTGTGTCATGACTTTTCCAATACATGAGCCAGTTTTCTTTGGACCACATTATGACAGAGAGAAGAAGCTTGGATGAACTTGTTAACATCTACTATTTTACATTATAACTGTATGTGAACTATTTTTAATCAAAAAACAACACTGTATTTTAACTCATTTTGATCAAGTTCTATTCTTGGGTAATATTTGAAATAAAATTGCAGACATCTACTAATACTTTATGAAAGTTAGTTATTGCTGTTGGAAAATCACAATTTTTAATTGAAATTATAATAGTTATACATAGAGTGTGCTTTTTTCAATATATGAAATCAAAGTGTAATGATCAAGTCAGGGCAATAAATATATCCACTATCTCAAACATTTTTCATTATTTTATGTCATGAATATTCAAAATCCTCTCTTCTATGCATTTTGAAATATATGTTGAATTGCCACCAGGTAGTTATTCTACTACGCTATGTACTCTAGAACTCTTTCTACTTATCTTCTTGAACTCATTTTTGATAGAGGTGGAAAAGAATACCTTTGGCAGATCAATAACCACTTTCTCTAGCAAAGATACATCTGCCCAGCATATGCGATTGGAAATACTAACTGATTAAGTTTCTTATGGTTATCTTCTAAAATCTGTTTGTCTTTCCTACAAGCCAGATGATGAATTGAATGTAAATATAAGGCCCTTCATTCTTTTACTCCTTAGGCCTTTAAGAGTGTCTCTGCCATGACACTCAGAATAAAGTATTGTTTTTTAGTTACTATTGTGGCTGAGGAGAAGCAGTTTTAGAGAGTTCTACTTAGTCTTCCCAACTGTGATGGCTCTAAACCACGTAGCACAGGAAACCAATGTGGGGGCTAAGTCCATTCTAAAACTATGTACATCCTAGTTAAACCTGTGAAGACAAAGAAAAATCATCATGAACAAGGACCTACATGTGTCCCCACTTTAATTTGGAGCATCATAAATATCAATGTCAACTCAGACTCTAAGGCCACCAGTCCTTGAAATGTTTATATTTTCCTATTCCCAATATATAAATTTTCCCTAAATATTTTGAGAAAGGATTGGGAGAATTGCTACAATATCTGATTGTCATGGTGTTCAGGATTTTCCCATTTTAGGAACAAGATTCTTTTAATCAATGGGGTCAGAATCTGAAAACTAACTCAGGATCAGAGCGATGGGTTATTACCTTTTTATTAAAAAGGGCTGCTGCCTTCAGTCTACTAACTATCCATCCTTGATATCTTTGATTGTATAGGTATTGGCTACCACCTATCTTTCACCAAGGCTTGCCATGTACTGTCACCCACTCCCATAGCAATTTGTGGTTCACATCTCTCTAGCTATCTGTTATGGACTGGCTTTTGTGGTCAAAATGCTCAGGTTGAAGCTTTAACTCTTAATAAGGCCTTTAGGGAACTAATTAAGGCTAAAGAAGGGTCATAAAAGTAGGTCCCTAATTGAACAAGCCTAGTATCCTTCTAAAAAAAGAGGGAGAGATACTAGAGACATCTCTCTATATCTCTTATCCACCTTTTTATATCCCCATGCCAGTACATGCACGGAGTAAAGACCATATGAAGACAGTGAAAAGATGGCCATCTGCCAGCCAGGAAGAGCCCTCACTAGGAGTGGATGAGCTGGCACTTTGATCTTGGACTTACCAGTTCAGAGGCTGTGAAAAATTACTACCTATTCTGTGACTTAATTAAAATATTGCTGCTTTTCTTCTAAGTTTTGTTGTCCGGTTTTAAAGGATTTTTGTCCTGTCTTGAGCTGTCGATAGGTTCATGTACCTACTATTTGAACAGAATACTAACCTGTTTCTAGGCTTTAAGTTTCAAGGAAATACCCTTACCAGTTCAAAACTGCTTTTCTTGAAATTACCAGCTTAACTTGCTATTGAAAGTAGTTAGATTACTTATGATATTGTGTGGTCAACAAAATGTTGGGGGAAAAGGAATTGAAGACGACTGTATATAGCAGAGACAGTGTAACAAGAGAGTGGGAAAGAGCAGAGGGTCAAACATGGGGTAAAAAACATATATACATATACATACATATGAAGGTAGAAATGGACTATTATTGATGATAACATGCATAATTAAGCCACTATGCAGTTTATTCTAGATGGGAAACCACATTTAGTATGTTGTGATGATACTCAGGGAATGAATGCTAAATAATTTTAAAAAAAAAGTTTCAGGAGAAAAAAAAAAACAGTAAAACTGTTCATATCGAAATTTTTAAAAAATGCATATCTGATGACTGCAGTAAACTATATAGCCCCAGCTAGGTACTACTTTATAGTATGTTCAATCTACTCACTGAGGTTTATGCCTAAAGTCAGACTTGGGTTCATGTATAGGTATATATCAGCTGTGCTAGCTATTGGAAATATCTAGACTAAGTTCATTAGCAAATCAATTAAATGTGTGTGGGGGAGGCATAGAAAGCAACCATGGATACCAGAGACAATGTGGGAGGAGGGGGGGACAGGGCAAAGGGTGAGGTATAGGGAATCAAGGATGGCAAAACAAAAAAGCAAAGTATACAAGACATAAGAAATGGAAAATTATTTGCTGATAACATGTATGTTGATGTGCTTGATTGAGCCAATATACAGTGTATTTTGGATGAAAAATTCATTTGTATGATATAATGATGTATAGTGAATTAATGTAAAAAATAAATAAAGAAGGGAAAAAATTACTACCTCTTATTTAAGCCTCCAAGGTTTTGGTATTTTGTTATGGCAGCCCAAACGGATTAAACCACTATCATTCTGACTGCTGCTCACTGTGTCTGCCTTGCTTGTGACATTTAAATCCTGCCTCCTGGTTGCCATTTTGAGATCACATCATCTCCATTACTATTAGTGAACCTAGCATCTCCTGCCATCAGCCCTGCCTTCTAGATTAGAGCACCATTGAGCTCAATGGTGTTGATCACCTTCTCTATTAATGTACCCTCGCTGCTCTGATAAACCACGTTCTCTGTGCTCTCCTACAGAGGCACTTACTTGCTTTGTTTAGTTTTGTTTTGTTTCTGGACTTGCATGCTGTATTCACCAAGGTGGTCTGCTCCCGAGCCTTTTCTCTCTCTTTTTTCCCCCCTAAATTAACTTCCTTCCACTTCCTTGCTCTGTGTGTGTGTGTGTGTGTGTGTGTGTGTGTGTGTGTGAAAGAGAGAGAGAAAAGAGGGAGATAGGCACCTTCAAGTAGGTGTTCATTACACTAACTGCAGGTCCCAAAAGTATGAAAAATTTTAAAGTGAAGTGGAGAGAGAAAAGTTGGACATAATCTCATATTAAACCATAGGAATTAAAGGTTAAATAATGTAGGAACTTTCTAAGATCACATGGTGATCTTCACCCAGCCTTTTAGCCAGCAAAATCACAGGCCCAGGATGTTGTGGTATATCTGAGACTTGAACTCAGCGACTTTCCACATTGTCTCCAACATTGTGCAACAGCACCGCTACTGCTTGTACCACTATGGCTGGGCCTGAGCCTTTTATTGCTTTTCCTCCATCTGCCACAGCAACTCTAGCATTTCTATTTCACTTAATAGGTCATTGCTTTCTCCGAGTAATTCCTTTGTTTTGTACTGAAAGCACAGGAAATTTAGGAATATATTACCTAACGTGGCGACTTAATCCTTTCTCTGCTGCTTCTTAAAGTCAGCCTTCTCGTTGGCTTGAATTAGGCCCTAGTAACAAAAACAAAGGCTTTTCCTTGAGGTTTTCTAGTAAAGCAGGGCTGAGTTATGTGACAAGGCTAACCAGGTAATTCTCTGTTTTGTCTGCCATGGTTTTCTCCTGACACCAGCAGTCAGGGTGCACTTGATTCAAAGAGATGCCATTGAAAAGGACTGCATTCCTTTTCTAAATGCGGAATTTATTTAGTAAAAAATAAATAAACATTTCAAACTTAGATTATTTTTTAAATTCCTCATTGTATAGTTGCAAACAAAAACAAAACAAAGAGAACATAATCAAAAAGAAAAATATCTAAATGTGATCAACATAGAAATTTATATTTTCTCTAGTCTCTAAGTTGTAAAAAGATTGACTTATACTCTCCAAAGTAGCCCTTGTAACTTGAAAAACTTAAACTTAATATGCATAAAAACCATATTATAAAAAGATAAAACACAGTAAATCTTCTTTTCTAAAAAAATTGAATGTAAGTGGGTACTGAAGAAAACAGAGATACCAAACCAAGTTACTTTAAAAATAAATTTAGGGGGTTGTCTTATTATAAAATATATGTTCGCTATAAAAATTTAAAGTATGAAAAACATTTTTTTTCTTTTTTTGGAGAGGTTTTTGCTATAGGGTGCATGTGCTTGCCTGCCGGGGTCTAGCCTCGGTGTGGGTGGGTTATCTCGACGAAGGCGGCGAAGGTGAACAGAAGACAGAGGCCTCCATGCCTTTCATGCACATCCTATGCCGGACACCCCTCAGAGGTCGCCCTCTGAGGAGTGACAACTGCTAGGAATCATCGTGCCTTTTTATTGAGAATGTGTTACATACAAGTAAATGGGAGAGGGGCTACGTGTTTTAATTATCAGCTCATAAAGTCTTTTAACAATAAAACATAGATTTTATTCAGGGGTGGATTAAAGGTGGGTCTAGTGCAGTTCTTCAATTGTAGGTGGGTCTCCATGGAATGCAGTTTCAGGAAAGCAGTTTCGGTAAGCAGAGATGATTATCAGCTGATGCGGTGCAGCAGCCATTTTGTGATTACTGGGAATGGTGCTGAGAAAAGAAAATCTCAAGAATACATATTAGTTTTTATGGGTCTAATAAGGAATGATACTTATACAGTTTTGTAGGGATCTAAAACTTAATTTGAGGAATCCTAATATATTTATTTATTTCACTTGGAGAGGGCAGAGGTGTCCTGGGCCAGTTTTGGCCTAATCTTATTTTAGGTAAAAAAAGGATGTATTTTAAAGGGCCTTCTAAAAGTCAAGATTACTTTTGCCTAGAAAGAACTTCAGCCCACCCTCTATTGTGACCATGGAGATAAAGCATTGTAATTAATAGTAAGTGATTAGAGCAAAGGGGAGCGGGTCGGTCGGGGACTTCCCGGAAGATTTTATCATATACTCAGGATGTATAGGAGAGCTATGCAATTCTTTCATAGTAGTAAATTGGGGAGTCAGAGGGGGGTCGCTTCCCAGTGAGGCTGCCTCAATTCTCTGGAGCAAATAGCAAGCAGCCTTGCTGACATGCTAACTGACCCAAGCTTTGTTCCAAGGTCGGGGGGTGTACAACAGTAGCCTTGCCAACATGTTAATCCGACCGGAAGCGGAGCTCAAAGGTCAGGGGGCTCAGACAGATCCTGGGGCCTCACCGGGTCGGACTCCTCCACTTGCCGGAAAGACAGAAAGACAGAAAGCAAGAAATCACCCCCCAGGAGGGATGGCCACGCCGCAATCCCTTCTCCTCCATTCTTCTCTCGGGATCTTGGGTATGCATGCACACGCACCCTGCGTGAGTTTAAACCACCGGTCCAGGACTTGAATCACGGTCAGCTACATGGAACTCCAGCAACATAGCCATTACGCTAACTGCTGGCCCCAAAAGTATGAAAAATTTTAAAGTGAAGTAGAGAGAGAAAAGTTGGACATAATCTCATGTTAACCCATAGGAATTAAAGGTTAAATAATGTAGGAACTTTCTGAAAGCCATCAGTTTCATTATACTCAATAGTGAGAATACACTATTAAGAAACAATTTTGTCATTTGTGCTATTATTTGTATTGGAGCAAGTCATTTATTTACACATTGCCATATTCTTGAAGTGCCAAAGTACACGTATTTGTACAGAAGCTATAGGAGCAGTTATTTTGAGATATTAAATTATAGAATGAAGGCCCTGTTGCGTTCACTACATATCATGTGATTGTCATCCTAATCTGATAGGGCTGCAGAATCCCACATTTGTACACTTGACTTGCTATTAAAAAAATATAAACTCCTGCTGTCCACGTGCCCATTCATGCATGAATTGTTCCACCTGCTGGCTTGGAGTAACTGTGTAAGGCACTGAGCTGGATATTCAGTGTACATGAGAGAAACGTACTCATGCTTCAGAATGAATAAGAATAGGCTGGGGATGTTATATGGACTATCACAAAATACAGTACTCGTGTGTGTGTGTGTGTGTGTGTGTGTGTGTGTGTGTGTAAAATGTCATAAGAGAGAGACAAACAAAAATATTTGTTACTCAGAGGGAGCAGTCAGAAAGACTACACTATGCTTTATGATATTCTTCTGCTCAGAATACTTCAAAGGCATTCAAGTAAATTTACTCTCTGATCTCACCCAACCCCAATCTTTCCAATGTAGTTCCCTGTTGTTCCAACTAGGCAGTATGTTTTTCATCCTCCTCCTGAATTTTTTCTGATCCCAATTATATTTATTGCATCCTATTTTTCACAGAAGTAGGATTGTGCTTGTCAGATAGTACACTTGATTTAGGGGTTGAGAAATAAATCACTGGGTCCATGGCCTCCCTGCTAAGGCTTGGTCCTCTATTTTCAAAACCAAAGGCAGAAATAAAGCCCTGGAAGGATGGATAATACAATTTGCCTTTAGGAGTGCCATTTCCCAAAACCTACTGTTTGAATACCTGATATATCAGCCATTTCCTTCAGGCCAAGGCATGGGTGGGATGTTGGCACACTCAAGTGCAGGGCAGCCTAAAGTAAGCAGATGTAGAGCAAGGGCTAGGCTGCTCTAGCTTTGGGAAGAAACTCAGCAAGTCTGAGCTCTGCTTCCAGCTGCATATCTCTCATACTCGTTGAGTTTTTGTTGACTTCTTGGTTGCTTGGCCAAGGATGGATCTTAAACCACAAGACCATTCTTGAAAAGTCTCCTCCCTGAGAAGCAAATTCTTCAAGGCCCTCCCTGGATAGAATCTCCTACTTAAAGTCCTCTAAAACCATACTACTCAGAAGCAACTCATTCTCTGGTCTTCTCTTAGATCTTTGTACAAACTGTGACAGAAAAATGGTGAAACAAGCCAGGCTAGGAAGGAGAAGCATTGTATATCTCCACTCAATATATACTGAATGGCTGCACTCTATGGCCAAAACTGAATGACTAGAGGATATAAAAACAAAAGAAATGGTTATAAATACCAGATACAGTGTGAGAAAAGGGTAAGAGAAGGAGGAGAATCTGAGGAAAGACATTAAGAAGAAAAATAGAGAGGCAAGACATGTATGGGACAAAGAAATGGGTTATTATCTGTTGATGATAACATGTACAGTATATCTCCAACTGGACTGGTAAGAAATGTATTCACGTTGGAACATTCACTTTACAAGATAAGTAACATATGTTATTGAATGTATAAAAGAAATTAAAATTTAATTTAAAAAGAAAAGAAAATGCAATAACTAAGCCTAAAGCTTTCACACACAATGTTTTAATAGACTTGGATAAATAACTAAACTCAGTATCCTTCAACAACTGTTAGTCAAGAGTACTTTAATTAAATAATCAATCCAGAATGGCTTACAATTTAGAATTTATGTCCAGTCAATAAACTGTCTCCAAAAATAGCTTCTGTGGAAATCTATTAAAAAAAAAAAAAAACACTGCTGTGCTTGCCATATGGGTCATTATTTAGGGCTGCTATGAATCAGTGTACCTAAACTGTCATTCTTCTGTTTCCCAAATGAATGCTATTTCCCATGGCTTCCATGACAGTTTTGTTTGTTTGTTTGTTTGCTAGTAAATCAATCTATACATCATTGACTTGTGCATACATTTGTATTCTATTAAAGATAAGTTCCTGAGGCTAAGGATGGTTTATATGCTTGGTGTTTTCCTGGCTTCTTAACATGGCACCTTCTGTTCTTAATAAATCTTTGAGGTAGCAATAAATGCAAGGCTGTTTCCTGGTTATATGAGAAAGCATGATTTGGTGTTGTAGTTTGGAATTGTTTGGTTTTACAAAAAGAAATATACTCAAAGAGATTCATAACGAGAAAGTCTACTAAAAACATACAAGGAAATTTCATGGATAACTCACTTGCAGCAGTATAGTCTGGATTCAGGGAAGTATGAGTATCTGCATTCCTGTCTTCCCAGGATAGTGTGGTTCTCTGTGTCCATCTGCTGGTTCTATTCTCCTTTAAAGATCCCTCATGGCTGACTGTGTTGCTCATACTTCAGCTGACATGGAATAGCATCTTACTACAAGGTGAACTCTGGCCCCAACTTTAAATATAGTCTTGTAAATCAGCACCCACCATCATCACACTAACTCTAATTTTGACAAGTCTTTAAAAGCTCTTGAGGGAAACAATATGGCCAGCATTGTCTACCCAGGATTAGGTAAAGACATTAGAGACCTCAGGCACTAAAAAGATTACTGTGGTTCACATGTAACCAAAATGTAAAAATAATCTAAACAATGAAATATGTATGAGAAAGTCCAGAATGTGCTGATTTTTCCCCCAAAGACTATTATGATTTAAAAAACATTATTAATAAATCTTTCTAGAAGTAATTTGAGGTTTTCTCAATTTAGCTCCTGATGCCCCAATCGTTACCCTTCGGGATATCTGTCTCAAGGACCACCCAGTGGGTTACCATTGCTCTGTCAGGTTTTCATCTGTTCCACTCAGCTGCAGCCAGGAGAGATGACCATGTAGTAAAGATGGCTGCCCCTCCAAAGATTGTGATCCAGGAGGTTCATTTCGAAGGCATCTACCTAAAGGGTCTATAGATTTTATTTATCTTTTCTTTTTAAATCAATTCTTAGTTTTGTTGCTCTTTTTTGGTTGTTGTTGTTAGTCCCTATTTCATTTATTTTTGTACCAATATTATTATTTCCTTACTTCAGCTAAGTTTGGTATTAGTTTGTTTTTCTTTTTCTAGCTTCTTGAGATATAAAGTGAAATTGTATAGTTGAGATTTTTCTTCTTTTGTGATGTATTGTGATGTATGTTTTCCTGCTATAAACTTCTCTCTGAAAACTGCTTTCGTTTCATCCTGTAAATTTTGATATGCTGTGTTTCCTTTTGGGTTTATCTCAAGAAATTTTCTTTTAATTTCTTCTTTGACCCATTGGTTATTCAGGAACACGTTGTTTAATTTTCAAGTATTTGCGAATTTTTCATAATTCTTCCTCTTACTGATTTCTAGTTTTATAAAATTGTGATTAGAAAAGATATTCAATATACTATCAGTCTTTTTAACTGTTAAAACTTGTTTTGTGGCTTAAAATATGATCTATTCTGGAGAATATGGGGATTTGTAGGGAGAGATGTTGGTCAAAGTATGCAAAATTTTAGTTAGACAGGAGGGATAAGTTCAAGAGATGTATTGTACAACAGGCTGACCATAGTTAATAAAAATATATGGTATACTTCAAAATTACTAAAAGAGTAAATTTTAAGTGTTAGCACCACAAAAAATTATGTGAGGTTATGCATATGTTAATTGGCTTGATTTAGCATTCCAGTGTATACACATTTTAAAACACCATGTTCTACACTATAACTACATATTTTTAAAGTTAATTACCTTATTAATAAAAAACAATTAATGCATATTAAACATGCACACCACCTCATGTACTGTTCAGTATAGAAGGATGTCTTCCCTGATTCAGCTTCCTTTCTCTGATTCCACAACTCTTGGATAAAATAATTCTGTTAATTCATTTATCAAATAGGTCAAAATTTTTGAGCACCTACTTGGCACCTCTTTATTTGCTCATGCTATATAATAGAGTATATTTGTATCCAGTGAAAATGCCATGATAGATATAATTTTTATATCTATCATAATATTTCACAGCCTAATCCAAAGGTTTGTTATTGAAGTCTTATGCTTTATCTTTTCAGAACCTTCAAATTTACCTCCATAAAAATTAGTCTTTATATTTTTGGAATAGACTTTCATCATTTATAATCTCCTCTCATTTCTTACAACCAGTTCTCAATATATTTCTCAATAAACAATAGCAAAATCTGTCCTGAAATCAAATATACCTTAGGATAAGAAATCCTTCAACAGGGTGTCAATGATAGGGAAGTGAAATACAATGTTTTGTGGGGCTTACCACATACAACATTTCTGGATTTGCATCCAGAGATTTCCCTGAATAGATTAGGCATACAAAAGCCCATTACCCAGGATGGCTGAAGCTAGGGGGTGGGCTGAAACTAGGGTTTCAGGACCCTGTTGGGATGCTATCTCTCTTGCTGTCTACTGTCTCTCTTTCTCATGGAAGAAATAAATAAGTTAACTTCCAAAAATTCCTTTAAAAATGTGTTTGGAAACATTGACTAAAATGCCATAGGTGGGGCCAGCAGGTGGCATGGTAGTTAAGACACTGGACTTCCACATGGACTAATGTAATTCAATTGCTGGACCCAACAACTTGAAAATTACAAAGGGCATGTGTGTATTTGTTCCTTAAATCTGGAGAAGAGTACGGAGGAGAAGGAATTGCTGTGTGGCCATTCCCCTAGAGGGATGATTTCTCGCTTTTCTTCTCCCTGTCTCCTTCGTCTCTCTCAGCAAGGGCATACTCTCTATATCAAAACCTTAAAATTTAAAAAATTTAAAAGCTACAGGCATTGGAGGATAATGATAAGAGATATGGTAGGCAGAATCCCAAGATTCTTGGTTCCTCCTATCCAAACAAACACTTACCTATTATAGGTGTTGCTGTAAAGGGATTTAGTAGGTGTCATTAAGGTCTCCAATCAGCAAACCTCAAAGATATGGAGATTTTCTTAGGTAGGCCTGATTTAACTCATGGAAACCTTATAGAAGAAAACTTAGGTTTTCTCTAAGCCAGACTCCACACAGCAATGAGATCTACAAGAGCCGGATCTCTCCTTTGGCTGGATTTCCTCTCTTAACTATTGCCTTTAAACAACAGTTTTGCTCTGTCCTTTCCTGCTTGTGGTCTTTTCTTCTTCTGTGTCTGCTCTATGAATTTCAGACTTGCTTAACCAGTTCCTATAGTTGGGTAAGTCAATTCCTTAGATAAGGAAGTAAATATATGTATATGTATATGTATATGTATATGTATATGTATATGTAATACTTACAAAAATATCTGAACCTTTTAAATCTGGGTGTAGAGATTAGAGAAAAGAGAAGTTAGAGATTTGAAGCATAAAAAATGTCACTGTTGCTAGGAGGAGCCCCCAGTTGTGGCCAGGATTGCAAGCAACCTCCAGGAGCAAGAGCAGCCCCAGCTGACACAAGAACTTCAGTCTCACAAGTGACTGAATACAGCCAAAGGCCTGAATAACCTTAGAAGCAAAGCATGTTGTCTCCCAGAGCCTCCAGATGGGAACTCAGCCCACCTAAGACTTTTATTTCAGTCTTGTAATACCCTGAGCTGAAAAATCCAACCATGCCATAATTGACTTCGAACATATTGACCAGTGAGCTAATAAAAGGGATTGTTTTAAGATGCCACATCTGGGGTAATTTTTTACACAGTAATAGAAAACTAATATAGAGGGGCCGGCATGTGGCACGGTGGTTAAAGGTGCTGGATTCACACACGGCTGACTGTGGTTCAAGTCCCAGACCTGGGAGCTTGCTTTCTCCCTTTCTCTCTCTGTAGCTCTTTGATTAAATAATGATAATAATAATAATACTAACAAATGGTATTAAATACATCAGTAATTCTTTAAAGAAAAAGAAAACTAATACAGAAATGCTGTAAAGTTTGAGGCTCATGATACTGGACAAAGAGGATTGGTTCCAGCATCAAATGAAAAAGTGTTTTTGTTTGCCTTTTCTCCATTTATCCCTTTTATAGCTATCCTGAATATCTGCCCTTCCCCATCTCTTAGTGTGACTGGAGCCGGTTTGATCCCACTCCTTACCTCCAGAAGTGGTTACATAACTTAGGTCCTGCCAAAGAGATTTCATTTTGGCATTTTCTTTAGAACTATTGGGAAATAGAAGATTGTTGAAGAAGAAATCCCATCCAAGAATGAAGCTATTTCAGTAGAGCAGAGGCTAAAGAGACGGAGACAGTCCTAATCCTGATGACATCATTTGCCTCAATAGCCAACCAAACCCGAAAATAGAATCCCAGTATTATTCGGTTCATGTAAGCCAATGTATTTCCCTTTTTGTTTAAGTTAATTTTTTTTAAAGGTTTTTGCTATAGGGTGCATGCACTAGCCAGACAGAGAGAGAGAGAGACAGAGAGACAGAAAGCGAGAAATCACCCCCCAGGGAGGATGGCCATGCCACAATCCCTTCTCCTCCATTCTCCTCTTGGGATCTTGGGCATGCATGCACATGCGCCCAGCATGAGTTCAAACCACCAGATCTGGGACACGAACCACGGTCGGCTACGTGAGAGTCCAGCGACATAGCCATTATGCTAACTGCTGGTCCCTGTTTAAGTTAATTTTAAGATATCTTTACAAAGGTGATTAGATAAAGTATAGCATATAATTTTATAATTACCTTAAGAAAAAAACAAATCTCATAGTTTATAGTGCAAAAGTGTTTGAAAGGACAGTGTAAACCATGCTTTAAAACTAAGGATAAGCATGTGTCACTTCTGTTAATGAGAAACTAATATTTAACACCACTTCTCAGGGAAGCCATGGTTGATGCTTCCCCCAGGTCAGGGGTGCCCATTATATGCTCTCTCAGCACTTATGCAGCCCTCTACAGCACATCACACTTACAATAAAATGTTTGCTTCTGTAATTGCTTGTTTGATGTTTGTCGTCTTTGGTCAGTCTGCAGTTCATGAAGGCTAGACCTGTGTCTCGTTTATCACTATCTCTGGGGCTGCCACACAGCAGATGCCCAATTGTATTACTGGTTGAGTGAGTGACTAAGAGGATGATAACATGACTAAAGATCATAAAGGAAAATGCCTATGTTCTTATTTCCTATTTCAAAGAATTCATGAATCATGTATGTGTCTGAAGTATAAATCAGTTGTTTTTACTCTAAGAGAATTTTGTTTCATCACCATTCTTGGGATAAGCTAACACAAATTAGCTTCAGATTTTCTTCTGTATACGTAATTGAATTTAAGAGCTAGCACGTGTAAACCACTTTACAAATTATAAAGTGCTTTTTATATACATTAGCTTCCTTAATCCCTACAAAAATCCTGTGACTGAGGAACTCAGCTCAAGAAGGTGGTGTGCCTTGCCCAGGGTCACACACACTCATGGGGAGGTGGAGTCTGGGCATGATCCCCCGTTGCTAGAATCCAAACATAACGCAGTTCTCCTGAAGATATTGAGCGTGTCAGTCCACATTAACAATTTTTTCCTCTTTTTATTTTTTAACAAGGTAATTGTCATTTTTAATATCATTTTAAGCTATGTAGAAGAGAGAACAAAAGCCAACAAATGGAGAACACACTGGAATTTATTCACTCTAAAAGATACCATTATAGTTTATAATTTAGCCTGATAGATAAAACAAATATACATTCAAATGTGAGTAATGTGTGTTTTGACTTAATTGGGGAAAATAATAACACATTTATTGTAATCAGTCAAAATTTCCCAATCACACTTACTCTTGTCCCAATAAAAAAGACGAGAAGTTTTGTTTTGTTTTGTTTTTATAATTTTGCTTTGTGTAAACTAGTATGTCTACTTTCTATATTATGAGAAAAGCAAATTATTTTTTAGGAAAAAATCACTTTTGAGTAACATGCCATTGCTTCCCTGAGGATGCATGATTTAAAAAATATCTTTATGGGGATGGGGCCTGTTTTCTTCCTTTATAATTGCCATAATCCACCAGAAATAATATATAATTCCATGTAACTCTACGGCTGTCTCACAGATGGATGGTATAATATGTCTCTGTTTCCTCTAACCCAACCCTGGTCCCCTACTTCTCTTTCTCGGCTCAAAGTCTCTGTAATTGTCACTTGGTAATGTATATGAGCATGCACGGACAGAGAGGTAACAGGGCATGCTCACGTTCTCTGCTAGGGATGTACATTGCCTTATGTCATAAACAGTAAATCCTTTATGCTGAAAGCCTGCTCATTTTCACACCATTCGCTTGTTCACTAACAGTTGTCCAGATTTTTAAATTTGGCCTCTTACACTAATCCTGCAACTGCTGGTCCCAGACAGGTGCAGGGATCAGATTGGCTCAGTTAAGTAAAACATCTGGCCTGAAAATGATAATAGGCTCTTTTTACTCTCTCAAGTCATAAAAGGAATGTGAAGTTTTCAAATGTTAAATCACACAATTAGGCTTTAATATGCACTTAAACATACATATCCCAACCACCCCCCAACCACCACCACCTCACACTCACAGCATGAGAAGTAATTTTCCACTATTTCTTCTATAAAACAAGACCTCAGAAGGTAAAAACCAAGGAAATCTGAAGACCTCTTTGCACCCATCCCCTTTTCTCTGGATTTGAACAGTTATTGGTAGTACTGCTCTCATAAAAGCCTAAAGATAACTTTTTGCAAGAACACATTACTAGTTTCAATGACATTCTCAGGTTTTATGGCTTTATGAGTTCAAAACAAATTATAGATGATTCAGGAATAGAAAGATGATACCAAGGATGGGGTTATTTGATGGATGGCCTTCCACCTCACAGGTCCCATTTAGAATCTAGTCCTGGACACAAACTGGGTATCATAAGCTACTGATGTTTGCAAGTTCTCCCAGTTTTAAATGTGCAGGGATTTTATTATTCCATTGCTGTGGGGTGGCAGATGTGCTGCCCAGTTCTCCAAAGGAAAAGGTAAGTATCACAGGAATTCCTAACCTCTAACAAGGTTGAGAAACTCTCTAGAGAAACTACTATCAAGTAAGATCGCCTATTATGCTTTCAGGGGCTGAAGACAATTTTCGCATTCATGACCTTACAGGTCATGAGAATTTTTACCATCCTCATTGCCCAGCATGGAGTATTGTTTTTAAAACCTCAGGTCAAATAAGTTTGATGAAGCTCAACCATTAGGGAAAGGGTAGATGAGCTACTAAAAGGGGCAGTGTGAGGGCAGTAAAACGAAACAAGTCTATTGTTCCTAAGGCTGGCCTTCCTGCCGCTATGGACCAGTGCAAAATGAAAATGCAGGAATACTTATTCAAAAGTTATTATTATTTTTTCTTTTTTTGGAGAAGTTATTGCTATAGAGTGCATGTGCTCGCCAGAAAGTCAGAGAGAGACAGAGAGACAGAAAGCAAGACATCACACCCCAGGGGAAAAGGGCCATGCTGCAATCCCTTCTCCTCCATTCTCCTCTCTGGATCTTGGGCACGCACACACACGCACCTGGTGTGAGTTTAAGCCACCAGGCCTGGGATTCGAATTGTGGTCGACTACCTGGGAGTCCAGCAACATAGCCATTACGTTAACTGCTGGTCCCCTTATTCAAAAGTTATCAAGAATTTCAACATGACAATAGCAGAGCAGTAATAAAGTATGGAGATATTCTAAACACAGGGTCCTGTGTGACTGCACAGTAACTTGACTATGAAACCAGCCTTCGGCCATCTACAATCTCATGATATATCCACTAGATTATACTTTGCTGTAAGACAATGGATCTTTGGCCTTACTAATCATGGTGCCTGTCCTACTGTGATTCTTTCTATATACAGAAGGGATTCTATAGTGATAAGGAACTTAAATTTTGTTTAAGTAAGTGGACTAGGATTCTGGGGGTAGGGGTGGAAATTTTTTCCTAGTAGTCTAGGGCAGCAGATCTCAAAATGTGGTTGCTTAATATTGGCACCATGTAAGAACTTGGTAGAAATGTAAATTCACCAACCCTGCTCTAGATCGACATATTTAGAAACTCTGTGGTTGCAACCCAAGAATTTAGGTTGCCTCGAAGTGATTCTTATCATGTCAAACTTTAGAACCACCGGATCAAGAAATAAACACAGGGAGACTTTAATATGACAGTGATAGAAGGGCTAGAGGAGAGAGAAATGATGCAAAAACATTTAGAGTCATGACTGACCAGATGTAATGAGACTAATCATGTGAGGAAAAAAGGAGGATCTAGGATAATTCCCAGGGTTTGGCAGCAGTGACTATTATACTATGGTAAAAGATTTCTGAGTTTGTATCCTGCAACTTTCTTTTTCCTTTTTTAAAAAAAAAAAAAAAAAAAAAAGAAGAATA
>NW_006160076.1:2962889-2986967 GCF_000334495.1 Tupaia belangeri chinensis | reverse complement strand
AGTGAGGCTAAGAAGTTCTTGAAGAAATGATGACTGGAAGCTTCCAAAACTTTACAAGAGACTGACCAATAGATTCTAGAAACTAAGTAAACTCCAAAAAAGAAAAATCCAAAGAAATGCACACTAGGGCACATTACAATTAAGCTTCTAAAACATAAGTACCAATGAAAACAATTTTTAAATAGCCACAGAAACAACACCTTACCTCTACCAGGGGGAAGGAACCCTCAAATGAGAGCAATGTCTCCTCAGAAACCGTGGAGGCCAGAGGAAGTGGCTCAATATTGTTCAAGTTCTGAAAGGAAAGGACTTTCAACCTGGAATCAAGTATCGAACAACAGGATACAGTACACATTTAAAGAACACTCCACCTCATAACAACAGAATGCACATTCTTTTCAAGTGCCTATAGAGCATTTATGCAGAGAGACCATAGCCTCAACAACTTCAGAATAATTAAAATCATACAAAGTGTGTTCTCTGATTATAAGGAATCAAATTAGAAATCAAAAACAGAAAGATAGCAGAAAACCTAAATACTTCAAAACTAAACTTCCAGATAATTCATGATCAAAAGAGAAGTCTCAAGGGAAATAAAAAAAAAATTGACCTGATTGAAAATAGAAATTCAACATATTGACAGAGTGAAAATGCAGAGGCAAATTATACTAAACATATGTGTTAAAAATGAGAAAACTTTGGGGTTGGCAGGTGGCATGGTGGTTAAGGGCAGTGGACTCCCACATGGGCAACCACAGTTCGAGTCCCGAACCTGGTGGCTTGCTTTCTCACTCTCTCTCTCTCCCTCTCTCTCTGTCTCTCTTGCCAAATTAAATAAATAAGCAAATAAAATAAATAAAGTTAAATGATTCTTAAAAAAAAAGAGAGAAAACTTTCAAATCATTCTAAACTGCTACCTCAAGAACCTAAAAGAGCAAACTAAATTCAATGGACTGATGTAGATAATTTTAAATAAGAGTAGATATTAATTAAATTGAAAATATAAAGATTATAGAGAAAAAAACAATGATACAAGAAGCTGTTTCTTTAAAATATTGACAGAACTGACGAACTTCTAAACAGACTGAGAATAAAAGAGAAAACATAAATTACCATGTAGAAATTCAGCAGGGATGCCACTACAGATTCTGCAGGCATCAAAAGGACATCTACACACATTAATCTGACAACATAAGTATAAAAGAATATTTTCTCAAAAAGCACAAACCACCACCATTCACCCAATATTGAATAATTCATTTAAATAGCCATACAACCATTACAGAAATTTAATTCATAATTTTAAATCTTCCCCCAAAAGTCTTTAGTTTCACTGGAGAATTCTACCAACCATTTTTTAAAATATTAATAACAATTTTGGGGCCAGCAGGTGATGTAGTGGTTAAGGCACTGGACTCCCATATGGTAGACTTCGATTTGAGTTCTTGACTTAGCAACTTGAAAATCACTCTGGCATGTGTGCATGCATGCCCTAAATCCCAGGAGAATGGAGGTAGGATTGCAATGTGCTCATCCCCCCTGTGGGTTATTTCTCACTTTCTTTCTCACTGTCTCTCTCTGTCTCTCCAGCAAGCACACATGCCCTATGACAAAAAATTTTTAAAAAAAAAGAGCTAATATTTATTCTACAGAATCTTTTTGATAAAATAGAAAAGAACACCTTCCAATTATTTATGAAGCTGGTATTATCCTGACATCAAGTTGGTATTATCCTGATACCAAAAACAGGCAAAACAATGTAAAACAATAAACTACAGATCACTATCTCTTGTGTATGAAATGGAAAAAAAATCTTTAAAATATATAAGCAAATAGAATTCAGGATTATACACAATGACAAAGTGATGCTTATTCCAGGAATGTAATACTGGTTCTATATTAAAAGGTTGGGGAAAAAATTGCATGGTTATGTCAATCAATACAGAATAAAATCAAAACCAAAATGAGATGTCACTATATACCTATTATAATGAATAAAATAAAAATAGTGACAAAATTACCATGAAGTTTAACATCCATTTGTGATAAAAACAAAAATCTCTCAGAAAAATAGGAAGAAAGAGGAACTTACTCAGCTTAATAAAGACAATAATTTACAAAGGGGAACTTGTATGCTAATAGTATGTCGCTAATAGTATGTTTACTGGTAGAAGACTGCATGTTCTCCCCCTAGGACTGGGAACAAGGCAAGGGTGTTCACTATCACCACTCTTATTAAACATAGTGCCAAAAATTCTAACCAGTACTATAAGGCAAGAAAGGAAAATAAAATGCATACAGAATGGGATGGAAGGACTAAATTTGGCAATACTTGTTAATAACATGATTATCTAAAGAAAACCCCAAGGAATCTCCAAAAACTTCCTTGAACTAGTAAATAAGTTCAGTAAGTTAATCAGACAAACCATATACAAATTAACTGTATTTCTATATACTGACAATAAACATGTAGACACTCAAATTAAAAAATAAAATTTCTATTGCAATCACTCAAAATTTGAAAAACTCAGGCATAAATCTAATAAAATATGTGTAGAACTTGTATGCTGAAACTATACACCACTGATGAAGAGATCAAATGAGATTGACATAAATGAGATGCATACCATGTTAATGGACTGAAAGATTAAATACAGTGTACATGTCAATTATCCCAAAATTGATATTCCAGCTCACTCTCATTCCTATCAAAACCTGAGAAATACTTTTTGTAGATATAGATATTATTATTAAAATTAACATGGCAATCAGCGGTTAGAGTAATGGCTATATCGCTGGACTCCCATGTAGTCGACGGTGGTTCGAGTCCTGGACCTGGTGGCTTAAAACTCATGCTGGGCGCATGTGTGTGCGTGCCCAAGATCCTGAGAGGAGAATGGAGGAGAAGAATGGATTGCGTCATGGCCATCCTCCAGGGGATGATTTCTCGCTTTCTGTCTCTCTGTCTCTCTCCGTCTGTCTGGCGAGCACACACGCCCTATAGCAAAAAACTCTCAAAAAAAAAACATTAACATGGAAAGAAAATGTGACTAGGATACCTAAAATAGTTTTGAAAAAGAAGAATAAAGAGGGAACAATCCACCCAATTTCAAGACTTAATATATAGCTACAGTATTCAAGATTGTGTAGTACTAGTGGAGACATAGACAAATCAGAACAGACAAGTTAGAAATAGATCCATATAAATATGTTAAACTAATTTGTGACAAAAAATGCAAAAGCAATTCAATAGAAGGAAGACTCTTCAACAAACAGAACTGGAAATTTGGATATCATAGACAAAAATATTAACCTTGATTCAAATTTCATACCTCATAGGATGACTTAAATGGGTCATGGACTTAAATGTGGAAATTTAAGACTATAAAACTTTTAGAAAAATATAGAAGATATACTGGATTTAGAGTAGAGCAGAAAGGTTTTTTTTTGTATTTATTTATTTATTTATTTTGGTATAGTTTTTTTTTTCCTTAGGGTGTGTGTGCTCACCTGGGAGAGAGAGAGAAAGACAGCGAGAGAGAAAGTGAGAAATCAGCACCTCATCCCTGGGGTGGGGATTGGGGGATGGCAATGCTGCAGTCTCTTCTCCATTCTCCTCCTGAGATCAAGGACTTGCAAACACACACACTCCTCCTGAGATCAAGGACACACAAACATACACACCCAACATAAGTTTCAAGCTACCGTTTCTGGGACTTGAACTGTGGTGGACCATGTGGGAGTCCAGAAACATAACTGCTACACCTTCTGTTGGCCCTACCAAAGAGTTCTTTTAATTAACACCAAAAGCATGACCCACAAAAGGAAAAATTATTAAATTGGACTTTATCAAATTTAAATTTTTTGTTCTGTGAAAGACCCCATTAACAAAATGAAAAGACCAGTTATTTACAGTGAGAGAAAATATTTATAAATTCCATAACTGACAAAGAACTACTCTATAGAATATTTAAATTCTAAAAACTCAATGGTTAAAAAAGAAAAGTACCCTACTTTAAAAATAGGCAAAAGAGGGACCAGCAGTTAGCGTAATGGCTATGTCGCTGGACTCCCATGTAGTCGATCGCGGTTCGAGTCCTGGGCCCAATGGCTTAAAACTCACGCCGGGTGCGTGTGCGTGTGTGCTCAAGATCCCGAGAGTAGAATGGAGGAGAAGGGATTGCAATGTGGCCATCCCTCCCGGGGTGTGATTTCTCGCTTTCTGTCTCTCTGTCTCTCTGTCTGTATGGCGAACACACGTGCCCTATAGCAAAAAAAAAAAAATGCGCTATTAGAAAAACCTCCCCAAAAAAAAAAAAAAAAAAATAGGCAAAAGAGATGAAGAAGCATTTCATGAAATAAAATACCCAGAATAAAAATAAGCACATGAAACAAATGTTTAAAAGTCAATAAGGAAATGCAAATGCAATTGAGATATCACTCTATACCTATTAGAATGAATAAAATTAAAAATAGTGACAATGATTATCAACACATGCTGATAAGGATGCAGAGAATGCAGAGAAACTGGATCAGTCATACGTTGCATTAGAAATGTGAAATAGTATACCCTGTCCAGTAAACAGTTTTGCAGTTTCTTTAAAACTGAAATATACAGGGCCAGCAGGTGGAGTGGTGGTTAAGGGCACTGGACTCCCACATAGTCAACCATGGATCAAGTCCCAGAACTGGTGGCTTGCTTTCTCACTTTCTCTCTCTCTCTCTCCTTCTCGCTCTCACTCTCTCTCTCCCTTGTTCTGTCCCTCTCTGGTCAAATTTAAATAAATATATAAAGTTAAAGAAATAATTCTTTAGCATAGAACTATCAAAAAATCTGAAATATACAACTACTACATGATCCAGTTATTAAATTCTTGTGTACTTATCCAAAGGAAATGCAAATTTATGTTCACAGAAAAAACCTATACACAAATGCTTACACCAGCTTTATTTATAACAGCTAAAACAAAACAAAAATTGAGACAACTCTGATGCCCTTCAATGGGTGAATAGTTAAATGAAATGTGAAGCATCCATTCCATGGAATACTACTCAGCAGTAGAAAGGAATGAACTATTGAGATTCAGCCTCCAGAGAATTATGTGAAGTGTTGAAAAGCCAACACCAAAGGGTACACAGGATTTCATTATATAATATCCTTGAAATGGCAATATTATAGAAATAGAGAACAGATTATTGGTTTTCATAGTTAAGGAGAGGTTAAGGAATGACTAAAGTGTAGCCCTAAAAAGGCAATAAAGGGGATCCTTCTGTGATAAGAATGCTTAGTATCTTGACTGAATCAAGGTTAATTTCCCAGTTTTGATACTGTACGGTAGTTTTGCAAGATGTTATGATTGTGGAAAACTGAATAATTAAAACATGGATCTCTATTATTTCTTATATATGAATCCACAATTATCTTAAGATAATATTTTTTTAAAAAATAACATCATGCTAAGTGAAAGAAGCCTTGCAAAAAAAAAGCTACATGGTATATATTTCTATTTATAGGGTGAAAGCAATTGACCAGTATTTCCAGGGACTCAGGTTGGGAGGCAAGGAAGTGACAACAAAAGATCATGTGCATATTTTTTGGAGCCATGGGAACATACTACGACATAAATTAGTTATGATGTGACTATATAAATAAACATGCCTAAATTGATCAAACTGTCTACCAAAATGAGATGAAGTTTACTTTGTATAAATTATATCTCAAAAAACTGATTTAAGGTGTACTAATCATGAAATGGAAATTATTAAAATTAATTTTATTTTACTTAATAGTTTCAAAAAAAAACTTCTGGTTTTTTAAAAACAATTTGATTGAATATGTTCATTACTTCTGAAAAAAGATTTTATTGGGGTTTTAATATGACCATTCAAAAGTCTTGTCCTATGTTCAATGCATTTATTGATACTCTGGTTTTGATCGTTAGACTTTGTCAGAACTAAACAGAATTGTCAGTTATGCTGCTTTTTCACTTGTATTATCATTCCACATGGGGTGTGTGTGTGTGTGTGTGTGTGTGTGTGTGTTTTAAAGGGATGGACATTTTTTAAAACACTTGTCCATTTTATTTAGTGACAATTCAATACTATGGTCTCTAAACTTAATTAATTGAACTATAGTAAAATAACCTGCAAGTGACAGAACTTCCACCTTCCCCTCTGCATACCTTGCATACTTAATGTGATCTATGGACCAACTTAAAGTGAACATGCTGGATATAGGTAAGGCATATTTCTTATTTTTCAGTAAAATACTAACATAAATATAGTATGTTTTTTCATATCTCAGTGGATTGTTTTAAGTGCCCCCTCGATACATGCATTTTCTCATTGGAAATCACTAGATTAAACCATAAAAGAAAACAGTTATGCTCTGAACACACTATGATCTACTAGAGTATGAATCAGTTTGAATTTCATGAGGGTGTATTTTGAAGAGGAGAGATTTTCCACCTATTTTTGCCTATGAAAGTGTTATTCTTTTTTTACATTCTTCCATTGGGATCTAAGGCATATGTGTGGATAGAGTGTGAGTCTGTACAGTGTCCCTTTCAACTTTAAGTTTTATTTATTTAGATTTTTCTCTTCTAAGAAGACTATGACCTCACTCTTGGATTGTTATATCTTCCTATATGATACATATATTTTGCTCTACAGAATGAACTGAAGCTATGCAATATTTCTAATCATGAAGCAGCAGTAGAAGACAATCATAAGAGACCCCATATTGCCAAAGCAATTCTGCACAAGAAGAGTGGAGTGGGTGGCATCTCCCTCCCTTACCCAAAAGTATACTACAAAGCTGTGGTGAACAAAATAGCATGTTACTGGCACAGAAATAGACATGTGGACCAATGGAACAGAATAGAGTCTCCAGAAATAAATTCCCAAAAGTGCAGTCAACTAATTTTTGACAAGGGGCACCAATCAATCCAGTGGGAAAAGGAAATTTTCACCTCTTCAGCAAATGGTGCTGGAAAAACTGGAATTCCACTTGCAAAAAGATGAATCTAAACCCCTACCTCTCCCCTCTGACAAAAATCAAGTCAAGGTGGATCAATGATCTAAATCTAAGAGCTCAAACTATAGAACTGTTCCTGGAAAACATTGGAGAAACTCTGGGAGACATTGGGGTAGACAAAGACTTCTTAAATAAGGCCCCCAAAGCATAGTCAATAATCCCCAAAATAGACAAGTAAGATTACATCAGACTAAGAAGTTTCTACATGGCAAAAGACACAGTGATTAGTGTGAATAGACAGCCCTCAGATGGGAAAATATTTTTGTAAACTATGTGTCAGATAAGGTACTGATAACCAAAATTCACAAGGAACTCAAGCAGCTTTTCTGAAAAAAGACGATTAATCCTATTAAAAGATGGGAGAATGAGTTGAAAAAACACTCTCTAAAGATGACATATGAATAGCTAAAAGTCATATGAAAAAATGCTCAGCATCCCTCAATGTAAGGGAAATGGAGATCAAAACAACAATGAGATACCACCAAACCCAGTCAAAATAACTTAAGATTTAAAAAAAAAAAAAAATCAGTACTGGTGGGGGCGAGGGGAGTGGTGAAAGGGGAACTCTCTTACACTGCTGGTGGGAATTTAAATTAATCCAGTAACTGAGGAGAGCAATATGGAGATTCCTCAAAAATCTACAAATAGAACTATCATATGATCCAGCACTCGCCCTCCTTGGGACAGAAGAATACTTAATCGAAAAAGTGCTTGCACATCGACGTTTATTGTGGCACTATTCATAATTGCTAAGTCATGGAAACAACTCAAATGCCCACGAACAGATGAATGGATAGAAAAACTGTGGCACATATGCTCTATGGAATACTATTCAGCCATTAAGAAAAAAAAAGCCCTGGCTTTTGATAGGAAGTGAATGAATATGGAAGATTTACTGCTGAGTGAAATAAGCCAGGCTATGAAGGAGAGACATTGTGTGTCCCCACTTAATATATACCGAGTATCCACACTCTATGACTGAAACTAATTGACTAAGGGATATAGAAACACAGTATATAGTTGTAAATACCAGATATAGTGTGTGTGAAAGAGGAGGTACTGAGGAAGGACATTTAGAAGAAAAATACAGAGGCAAAGCGTTAATGGCACAAAGAAATGTGGTATTATCTGTTGTAGATATTTTGTAGTTTTATCAACTCTACTAGGGAGAAATGTTCACCTGTTGAAATATCCATTTTGTAAGCCAAAAGAAAAAGAAAGAAAGAAAGAAACGAACAAACAAACAATAGAATTACCAAGCCATTTAGAACTGGAACAAATCTTCAGGGTCAGGCGTTCATAGCATTTTGTCATTGTCCATGTCTAGAGTCTAAATGATGATTTTGAGGTGAAAGGCTCTTGTTTAAGTGACAGCACTCAGATAATCCAGTCCTCAGGTATCATGAACTTTTAAATCTTATATTATTCATATCAATAGATTTTAATGAATCAAATATTAGACATTAGTTTCTGTTCCAACATTTATTTCCATTTAATCAGAAGAGATGGATTTTCCCCCTTTGACAAGTCAGAGGTTGAGAAAAAGAAAAAAAGGTGAGTGGGATTCCAAGTTCTGAATGCTATGTAGTATTTTAATGGGAATGTTTCGGTTTTAGCACCCTGGGGAAAGCTGGAGTCCAACTTGGAGAGTGTGAAGTGTTTTATTAACAGTTTTTAAAAGGCAGATGTATTGGCAAGGAAGCCTCTGCTTCTCTCAGCTGTATGTGTTTTATTTAAAAACAAGATATCCCAGGGCAGACAAGTGGCGAGGTGGTGAAGGGGACTGGACTCCCACATTGTCAACCACAATTCAAATCCCAGACCTGGTGGCTTGCTTTCTCACTTTCTCTCTCTCACTGTCTCTCTCTCTGTTCCTCTCTGGTCAAATTTAAATAAATAAAATTAAATTAAATAATTCTTTAAAAGAAAAAATCAAGATACCCAAAAGTAGCTGGTCATTTCAATTTTATGTAATATTGATCATCCGTTAATTAAGCATGCATTTTATATACCTTAACAAATAATTATGTTATTTATTGTATATTTTAAAGGAATTTTTAAATGTCATTTCCAATGATAGGCATTTTTTTTTCAATGTGTGATTACCTTAACAATGAGAGACAAACTCTTACTCAGCAATAGCAGTTGATAAAATGTCCACATGTACATACACACAACCAAAGTAATCCTCTAAAATTCTCAACTTAAAACTTGGCATTTCAATTTTCCTGTCATACATAATTTTTTGAGAGATTTTAGCTATAAGGCGCAAGCCAGATAGATAGACAGAAAGTGAGAAATCATTCCCCCACCCCATGGGGGATGGTCACACCACAATCCCTTCTCCTCCATTCTCCTCTCAGGATTTTGGGCACCCACGCACTTATACCAGTGTGAGTTTTAAACCTCCAGGTACAGGACTCAAACCACAGTCAACTATGTGGGAGTCCAGTTACATAACCATTATGCCATCTGCTGATTTCTGTTATACATAATTTTAACTACCTCACTATAAAATACATAATTTTTAGTTGCATTTTAAAATTCATTTTACTTCATTCATCTGTAACCTGTCATTTTTTTCTCAAGTTTTTGCCATAGGGTGCCTGTACTTGCCAAAGAGAGAGAGAAGCAGAAAGAGGGAAAGTGAGAAATCATCCTCGGAGGGATGGCCGTACCACAGTCCTTTCGGCTCCATCCTCCTGTTGGGATTCTGGGCAAACACACACACGCCTGGCACAATTTTCAAGCTGCCAGGTCTAGGGCACTGTGGTCAGCCAGGTGGGAATCCAGCACCTGAACCACCACACCACTTGCTGGCCCCAAACTGTCCATTTTTAACATAAGACGCTATTTAATTATGTTAAGATCCAGAAATTTGCCTATTAAGCTCTTCACCTTTGCATATTTAGAGTACATAGAGAACAGGGGTTCTTGGACTGTAACAGGCATCACAATCACCCAGAGGGATAGTTACAGCACAGGTCATCCCGCCCCACGTGGGCACATCCGTGCACGTACACACTCATTTTGGATTCGGTAGATGTGGGGTTGGACCAGAAATGTCCATGTCTCATAGGTTCCCTGGGGATCCAGATGTTGCTGGTCTGGGTACCACACTCTAACTGATCAAGGCTCCACTATTGTGCGCTCCTCAGCTTATCATGGATGTTATTGTTGTTCCCTATCCGGAAAATACTACTCCCAAAACAAAACTCCTTATTTTGATTCTCAAAGTAAGCATTTTGAAATATATATCAAGAGCTAGGTCCTACTGCATTAAATTTTGGTCATGTATTATTCCTAAAAGGCAATCTTAAATCTTAGAATTAGGATGGCCCCTAATTTAGTTCTGTTCATTTTAGCAGGGTGAAAATTTCAGGATGTCATAAGGCAGAAACCAGTAAAAGGATTTTATAATTATTTTATTTCTTATAAAATAGTAACCAACATTCAAATCTTTCCTTTTTGCTTCCAGTCTTCTGCTTATGATGGAGTTCTTCAAATCTGGTTGGTTTCTGGCCTCCCAACTACCGTGGTTCTTCTGATAATGGAAAATACCCAAGGAAGTCTATACAACCCGCAGACAGGATTAATGAGAGAGACCTAATGATTGTCCCAAAGGAGAGAGGTAGCCTGATTTCTTTTTCTACCGTCTCCTCAGGTCAAACATAATAGGCTTCAGGTAGTACCCTAAGTTAGAATTAAGACAGAGAAAAAGCTTTATTCTATTACATGAAAAGTAAAATGCTTCAATAGTTCTATGTCAAATATGGTTCCAAAAAGGCCATCAAATTTGACAATTAGAACATCCTTAACTTTAGGCAAATTTCAGTGATGAAAATATTCTGTAGCCATGATATGACATGCTGTAAAAAAGTATTACATGAAAAAGTAAAATATCTTCTAAACAAAAAGTAGATTTTTATCATGAAATTTACAAACATGACATGTTTTCTCCCTTTCTGCAGCATAGAGTCTAGCTTTTAGAAAGAGAGTTCTTTACTTCCCATAAAAAAAAATATTGGGGGGCCAGCAGATTGCATAATAATTATATTGCTGGACTCCCACATGGTCAACCCCACTTTGTATCCCTGACCCGGCAGCTTCAAACTCATGGCAAGTGTGAGTGTGTGTGTGTGTGTGTGTGTGTGTGTGTGCCCAAAATTCCAAGAAGTAAACAAAAGAGAAGAGATTGTGGCATGGCTATCCCCCCCCAAGAGATGATTTCTTGCTTTGTCTCCCTGTCTCTCTCTGTCTCTCCAACAAGCACATGTGCCCAATACCAAAAATCTTTCTTTAAATAAAAGAGAACAAATTGTCGCTTGATGATGTCAGAGGGTCTTGTGTCCAATAGGATTTTTCTTGGGTTTCTTATAAAAAAGTTCATGAAAATTTTAAGTAAAGAGTCATATTAATCTTTAATTTATTTATTCATGCATTCATTTATCAACTTGGAAAGCCCTGGTCTAAAGAACTTTTGAGTTTATACTTTTGCTCCATGAGTTAAGATATACAATTAGGGACTTAATTATGATAGCTACTCTACTTTCCATTTTGTCTGAAGAAACACTGCATTGTTATTTATTTCTCTTTGACACATGTACTATCCTTTATAGTATTTAACTGTGTTTTGGTATTTTCTTTTAATTTATTTTATACATTCAATCACTGTATATCACTTAGTTTATAAAGTGAATTTACTGCACATGAAATACACTTCAGACTATTCCAGTTGAGGATACTATACACATTATCATCAACAGGTAATAAACCATTTCTCTGTTCCACAAATGTCTAAAACCACAAATTTTAGACTTCTGCTCTTGATCAGGATGGCAAATTTGTCATGATCTTCATGAAATGCATTTTAACCTCCCTAGGAGAACATTTTTCTAGAATGATGATAAAAGTCTATTTTTGGTATCAAATTTTATTTGGAACAAATCCAAGGGTGCCCTCAGGTCATGCTTCAAAGAAGTAGAAGTATTACTCCTGTCTACATGTACTTCAGCTTCCTGCTTAGGAACCTAAAAGCACCACAGTCACATTTTTCCCCTCCACATTGACAATTGATGTAGTAAAGGAGAGTAATGATGCTTAAGATCATCCACACCATTCCTGTGGTATGGTTGGGAAAACAGCACACAGACCATGGATACACACCTTTGACCAGTCTGTACTACCTGCTTTTATGTCCCCCAGTCAGGGCGGAGCCCAACTCCTGCTCCACTTACCCCTTTCTCCTGGATAAACAGTGGGACTTCTAAGCAGCAGGGGGTTATACAGATTTTATAGAAGTTGAACTGCTTCTTCAGAACCCTGATTATAAGTGATGATGAAATATCAAAGTGGAGAGCCAGCCTGTGGCATAGTGGTTAAGGCAGCTGAAACCAGCATGTCCAAGTCTGTGGTTGAAGTCCTGGGCCAGGTGGCTTGGAAAACACGTTGGGCATCCCCCAAATCCCAGAGGATGGAGGAAGAAGGATTGCTGTGTGGTCATCCCTCCTGGAGGGTGATTTCTCATCCCTCCCCTTTTCTGTCTCTCTCTGGTGAGAAAAAAAAAAAAGAAAAGAAAAAAATTTTAAAATAGAACTATCAATTGGAAATATCTTAGGCTTCTACAGATGTGGGGAGATCTTGTGTGAGAAGACAGAGTGCACATTCTGAGAATTGTAAGCACTTAAGTATGAGTTTAAGGCAGGAGAAAATCTGAAGTTCGTGGGAGAGTGTCGTCTGGGAATAGGAGAGGATGGGATTTGGAAGGGAAACAAACAGAAAGTGGGAAGGCAAGAGCATAACTAGGAAAATCTAGTGCCACTGCAGCTGGGAGGAGAGGGCCTCAAGGACATGCTGTACCAAGCCAAACGCTTCAACAGTTCTATGTCTAATACAGTTCCAAAAAGGCCGTCAAATTTGACAATTGGAACATCCTTAACTTTAGGTAAATTTCAGTGATGAAAATATTCTGTAGCCGTGATATGACATGCTTTACTGAGTAGATAAGTTGAAAGAAAAAGAACAGCAATTTTTTTTATTCTTTTAGTAAAAAAAGAGAAAAAAACTCAAAAGTTACCTGAATGAAGGAAACAAAAGAAGAGCTGAGAAATCTGCGTCAAGATTTGCTCTAATCTCCCTTCTCTAGGAAGCCTTCCTTAATACTCAGGGACACAGAGGTTCCTTTCCTCTAGGGACTCTCTGGTACTTCTCATACTGCTCTGCAGTTAATTACAGACCCACTGCACTAGGCTGGATGCTGAGTGCCTCAGAACCAGAACCTAAAGCTCTTTTTTCTCTTTTGATCTAGCATAATATCTTACCCAGAGAAAAAGCACATTGAACATTTATGTAATAAATGCATGAATAAATTCTTTCTGGATTACAATGGGGAGAAAGGAAGCATTAGTACTTACTGACGAATGTCAGTGTGTCTGATGTAAAGACTTTTAAATCATTATATATATATATATATATACACACACACACACACACATATATAGTCAGGTTTATTACACATGCTCAAATTTGATAGGCTATTTTATGAAAGATTTTCATTTTTATTAACACACACATGCACACAAATCCTACACATCGGTGAGTGCCAAGACTGACCAGTTTATTCCCTCTTTAACTGGCAGCATTCACAGTCACCTTATTGTGTGAAATAATGTCGTTTCCTCCTCCCTTTATCTTGCTTATGTCCGACCTTCTATTAAAAGTTGCTTAGAAACTGCTTAGCGAATAGTTGGGGGTGTTCCTCACTGACATCTTCCTTTTGTGTCTTCTCAGCTATTCTGTCAGTCCATTCCCTTTCCATAAGTGTTTTTAGGCTTCTTTTCATCTCCTTTCAACCGACTAGACTAAAGCCCAACATTTTCCCTCCATTGAAAGGAAACATCCGCTGCTTCTGAGCTTTGACAGTGCAAGCAGCCTCCATACACCTGCCAGTGAAGAGGGGAGTGGCTTAGCAAAGCTTCCATGGGCTTTTGATTTTTTATTAATAGCTTTGCATAGTGCGCTAAGCAAGTCATAATATTAAAAATATATATATATACTGAAAGTGCAAAGTCCAGGATGCTCACCGAAATCAACCAGACCTGGAGGACATGGAATAAAAGGGCATAAGGCTTGCTATCAAAAAGAGCAGAGATCGATCTGGTCTCTCCTGTGAACACAGGCAAGCTAGAATCTTAACAGAGAATTCTACATAGCCAGGGCAGGGGAGCTCTCCTCAGGTCTGTATGCAGAACAAACCGCACTGAGCTGTCTTCCTCTCAACACCTGTTGATGTAACTGATCAGGTTGAGTTGTACAACAAAGGCAACCTAGAAAAGGAAGACAATTCATGACCAGTATGGGTTGAGTGATATTCTAGTCTTGACAAGGAGTTGTGGTGAGAAAGAGGAAATGAAATTTTTAAGAAAAGCATAGTCCCTTCCTTCAAGAAATTTGTAGTTATGGTGGGGAGGGGCAGAGGTATGCTGCACCACTGTAAAATACGATCTGGGCTGTGCTGACTCTGGGGACAACAAATCGTGGAAGCAGTGAGAACAGCTGGATAAACCTAGAAGGGGAAGTAAGCTTGACAGAGATGAAGGTCCAAAAGGAGATTTACTAAGAGGGAGTTTATTAATTGAAACAGATTGTGGAGACCTTTGAGGTGTCTGGAAGAACAGAGAGGTGAACCTACTGTTTTCCACTGTGATTGGAGCAGGAGAATAGTGGTCATTAGCTAGTCACCAGCCTTTGACTGAGTCAATCAGTCCTTCACCTTCCTCCATGGTGAGGTTGGGCCTGGGGAAACCACTCCAATTATATTTATATGTTGCTGATATTTTCTAACTCACAGATCAGGACAGATAATGTGACAATGATCTTTTGTCAGAATTGTAAGATTATTTTGACAAAAATCTGTAAAGATTTTTTTTTCAGTTGCCAAAGGGCACATGCAATCACCAGAGAGTAACAGAGGAGAGAAAGGCATCCCCACAATGGGGACAAGGTAATGTCACAATTCCTTCTCCTCCATTTCCTCATCCTGTAGGGATTTGGGGCATGCACACACACGTACATGGCATATTTAAAAACTGCTGGGGTGGAATTCGAACAGCAGCAAACCATATGGGATCCAGCTTCCTTAACCACTAAGCTATGGGACTGGCCCTGTAAATATACTATTGGGTCTTTGGAAAAGTCAAGATGCATTTTTCCATGCAAAAATGCATCTTGACTTCTCCAGCGACCTGATATTGAGAGCATGCTACATACTGTCCTCATCACAAGCATCGCAAGAAGGAATTTCTTCCTGACCCAAGTATTAGGAATGATTATGTGTCCCCTGAGCTACTGGACACTGACTTAAATTTTCTCATTAATGGATCATAAGTTTAACGCCAACACTGGTTCAAATAGTAACGACTACACAAAATTTACATGTATGCAGTGTCATAGTAGTTGCAAATCTGGGTGCATTTTATGTCCATATACTTTCTTGTCCTTTTCATCCTCATTACTCCAAATGTCATGTAATCTTCTATTTTGTGTATCTTTTAACTTATTTTTAGGATGAGGTAGAATAGGAATGAATAAAAATGAAAATAAATATATTTAAAAGCATATGGATTTAATGAATAGTGTTTACCAGAAATAGCTATGATCGACTAAATAATAATTTTCCAGGAAATTTTCAGAGAGATATTGCTGCTTCAAGTTCAGCTGCTAAAAGATCACTTAAAAGCAGCACCTCACATTCTTGATGCTGCTTTTTTATTATCTTAATATAAGTTAATCTAGAAATTCAAGGTTTAAATTTCACTTTCATGTTTATAATTCCAAATCACTAACAGATACATTAGAACTTTAGGTAATGAGGTCATCATGAGGACAATTATCTGAAAACAATCATTTCAACCAGCTAGCTGAAAAGATGAGAGGCTAAGAAAAGGTCCAGTTCTTTTTTTATTCTGGGTATTTTACTCCACTAATAGTAAGGAGCTAAGATTTCACTGCTTTCATTGCACATATTAATGTTCTGCCATTTTGTCAAATTCAAGTTAATACTTGACACTGTCTTTCTAAAATTGGAAACAAAAGTCACATAAATTTGTCCGAATATAGAACAAAATGAAGATATTTCTAAGAATCTCATACTTTGGTTTAAAATCCTGAAAACAAAAAATGTATTTGCCTTCCAAATCTTTCTTTTTTATTTCATTTGTTCTTATTTGGGATAGTTGCATATCAAGAAATTAGAGCTCTCCACATCGTCCAGAATCAGAACCTAAAGAGTTTTTCTGTGCAGAGACACCTGTATATAAAAATTGCTGGTGCTGTCTATATTTTTCACTTTCTTGCTGGAAAAAAAAAATAAAGGAAATAGCTATTCATTATGCACCTACCACATGGCAGGTGTTTTGCCGAGTGCTTTGTATACATTATCTCCCCTAATCCTCACAGTAACCCTATGAGGAAGGCAGTTTTATCCCCATTTTATAGCTCAGGAAACCCAAGCTCAGGGAGGATAAGTAACTTGCCCTGGGTCACCCAACCACTGGATGGATTATGACCTGGGGTCTGTCTGACAAAACACTTGGCCCTTCCACAAAACACTCCACCTCCCACCTTGCACACTCTGCAAAACCTTTTCTCTTTCCATGCTGATATTTTAGCCTTGTTTTAGACTTTAATTTTGAATTATATAAACCTTCAACCAAAGTCCTTTTTGCTTTGTTTAGAAAAGTTTAGGTCCTAGTGTCACCATGAAAATACATTTCAAAGGTCATTGTAATCTAATTTGAAAATTAAGTTATTCACTAAAACCAACATTAAAAACAGTCTCAAATTAAGGAAAAAATATATAGCAGCAAGTGAACAAATGTTTTTTTTTTTCTTTTTCTTTTCCTTGGTAGGTATCTATTGCTGCATAACAAATTATTCCAAAACTTAACAATATAAAACCACAACCATTTTATTATGTCTCATCACTTTTGTGGGTTGGGAATTTGAGCAGCACTTAATTGATCCATTTTTCTACACCAGGTGGCGTTGACTGTAGTTACCGGGCAATATCCAGTTGTCTGGTTGACTGACCTAGAGAATCCACAGCAGCGTCACTCAGGTTTACATCTTGAAGATGGCTGGAAAGCGAGGCTCAACTGGCATTGTTAACTGAAGCATCCACCGTGGCCTTCCACACGTGTTCTCAGTGTCGTCAGACTTCTTGCACAGTTGATGGGAGTTTGCAAAGCAAGAGTTCCAAGAGACAAAATATGGAAGTCACTGATCTCTTAAGGTCTGATCATGGAAACTGGCCCAGCGCTGCTTCTGCCTTATGGTTCAGTCATAGAGAGAAAGTAGACCTCACTTCTGATGGGAAGAACATCAGACTTTTGTAAGTGGGCGACCTTATCACAATTATTTTTGATGCATAAAATATCTCTTCCAAAAGACTGATCTTATAGTACAGACTTCAAATTCACCCACAGATAGAAAGTATTGCAAAAGCTTTATTGGAAGGCTAACTTCATAATAAAAGCCATTACTTTTATCGATCAAAACAAGACAAAGAAAATAATAAAATTAAAGCAAAAATCAGTAAGTTCTTACTCAGCATCTGAAAGTCTGGAAAATTATGAAAATAAAATTATTCTTCAACTCCCAAATTTACTGTAGTTTCACAAAATAGTAAGTAAATTTTTTATATCTTAAATACCATGGTTCTTGCTAGTTACTTGTTTCTATTCTTTCTCTAATATAGAAGGAGATTTACAAATAAAATATTAGCCTGGTATGATTTCATACATAGAATTAGCAAAAATTCTAGTTATGTAAGAAACAAAAAATTGATTACAAAAATCTGTTGCTGTTATGGCAGAGGCTGTTTGAACAAGAGTCTCCATCCCTCTTTTTCCGTAGAGATGGGCTTGGAACTGCACATGTGACAATCTAGGTCAGAGATCAACAGACTGGTAGCCTATCTTTTAAATAAAGTTTAATTTAAAAAAAAAAAGCCATACCATTCTGTTTACTATTATCTCTGATTAACAGTAAATTATCTCACACTGTAATGGTGAAGTTGAGTCTATCCCACAGTGTCTAAAGTATTTTTTCTTGGCCCTTAGCAGGAAAAGTTTCAGCCACTGTTCTAGGTCACAGTCTTCCAGTCTTCTTTGTAGTTATTCTTGGTCATGGGACAATGACTTTCGAATGATTGGTAGTGGTATGCTACTTAAGGCTAGCTTCTCAGGACAATTGGAACCCTCCTCTTGCCAGCTGTACCTCAATGTGATAGCAACTCAGTTTTGCCAATGCAAATAAAGATAATTCCCTAAGAGATGAAAAAAAATAAAATAAGAATAACCTTGGTCCCTGAATGACCACATGGAGCAGAAAGATCCACCAATTTGGATCAGCTTCCTTGAATATTTACATGACAGGAAAAGAAACTATCAACTTTAAATCACTGAAATACTGTTAATTTCTCTATTAAAATAGCCAAGTTTTATTTTATATAAAATACTGTTACAATTTAAATTTCCAATAAAACATATGAAATAGCATTTAAAATTGGCCAAAAGTAGCAGTCATCAAATCCAGAAAAGAAGCTTCATCTAACTCATTATTTTCATTTATCAAGTAGCAGTAGTTGGCAGTCTTTTGTCTTCAGGAAATGGCTTCTACGGAATGAGAAAAAAGCATGAAAACCAAAACTGTAAATTTTACTCTGAACCCACCACCTTACATATCAGAGTCGCATCATGTTTCTTTCAGTTGTTTTGTGAATACAGACAAAAGAAAAATCCAGAGAGATACTGCTTGGACATTTAGAACTACTTGATCCCATCAGCTTCAATGTTTTCACACTCAACTTTTGCATACTTTTCACTTTTTCACATAAGGTTAAGGAATCTGTATCATTATGACCAACTAGGATGATTCTGATAGAGGAAATAATTAACCTTTTCATAGTTTGTGCAAATAATATTAATGATCATATACTATAGCCCAGCTGTTAAAGGAAAAATGTCATCTTCAAATGGTTGTTGAGACAGTATGCACCTCACACTTCCTCTAAGTTGTTTACTTATAACAATTTAAGACATAAATTGTACCTCTATTTTCCATTCCTGGTTTGTCACATTGTTCTTTGGGAAATTGAAATAACATTAGAGAAGTAAATACATAAATAGAACCTCAGAAACCAGACATCAAATCTAAATGGTTTACTAGTAATCAGAGATCCAAATGGAACTCAGAAGCTTTGCTGGTAAATCAGGAAGAATCTGGACATCCTTATGGTCTATAGATTTTATTCTTTGTGCCTTTATTGTTAGACTTGAACACCATTTTCTTGAATGCCAAATTTAGGCATCCTTCCTAATTAATGATCTTTTCAAGCCTTTTTCAGAAGCCATTGGATTTTGATTAGTCCACAAAGGAACGTTTTCTCTCCTGGGCACATAGTTTTCAGTCTCCTTAGCAGTTAATTGAGTAGCAGAATAATGGTTTCCTTACAGGGAAGCTTACAGACGGCACAGAGAGGTTGATGCCTCTTTAGTCTCTGGGAACTTCAGTGACATTCAATAATGCTTGGTAAATTTAAGCCCAGAGTGATAAGACAAATTGGTGTATTTGGACATATTTCGAGCTGATGTTTCCTGAGCAGCTGGCTCAGTGAAAAGATATGTATGCTGGCTTATGGCCTCTGTTATTTTCATGGGTGATTTTTTTCATTACACTCCTATTTCTATACCTTACTACCACAGAGAAAGAGCTAGAAATAATTTCGTCTTCTAGAAATTAGGTTATTTCTATTTTTAACAGATCAAATTTTTATACACAAAGTATAATACCTACAAGGATACCGAAATTTACAGCAAAAAAAAAAAAAGGGTGTGTGTGTCTGTGTCTATTCTTGCCCTTACTCAATTATAATTAGAATCATGATTGATTATTTGCTATCTTTACAACAAAGTGAAAACAGAAAAAATGTTTCTCTTTTTAAAATTTAGTAAAAAAGTAGAAAACCACTTAACCCAGAGCAATGTACAGTTCTCTCCATGACAGATCTGCATCTCTATGGGAAACAGATAGAGATGGTTAAAATCAAGCATAAGGTCATCAATTTAAATATTTTACTTAACTTTCAAGAATGACAGAGGAATATTAAAACTGTTATCTTAATATAATAGCTGTTCCAATACTTGTATCCACTGGATCATGGACACTGAAAAGGTGCAGGATCTATTTGATGTGTACTTCAGACAATCTGAGGAGCCCTTGGTCAAGGCAAAGCTCTCCTATAACTGTATATTTGTGTGTATGATTCAATACACATACACAATCAGAGGAGAGTTTACCTTAGTCAAACACTTTCTCTTTCTCTATATTTCTCTAGATAGGTGGATAGGTGGATACATATACATATGTATATGTAATATTTATATATATGATGTGATATATATATATGTATGTGTGTGTGTGTGTGTGTGTGTATATATATATATATATATCACTGCTTCATCTTTCTTTTTTTTGGGAGAGGTTTTTCGCTATAGGGCACATGCGCTCACCAGACAGACAGAGGGAGATAGACAGAAAGTGAGAAATCACTCCCCAGGGGCAATGGCCACGTAGCAATCCCTTCTCCTCCATTCTCCACGTGGGATCTTGGGCATGCACGCACACGCGCCCAGCGTGAGTTTTAAGCCACTGGGTCCAGGACGCGAACCGCGGTCGACTATGTGGGACTCCAGTGACATAGCCATTACACTAACTGCTGGTCGCCACTGCTTCATCTTTCTGTTATTGTTTTGTTTGTTTTTGGCATAGGATGCATGCACTCACTGAAGAGAGACAGAGAGAGGGAAGGTGAGAAATCACCTCCCAGGAAAATAGCCACACTTCAATCCCATCACCTCCATTCTCCTCTCAAGATTTTGACAGCTAGGTTCAGAACTCAAACTGCAGTCCATGAGGAAGTCCAATATCTTAACCACCATGCCACCCACTGGCCCCTCCATCTTAAAATGCCACTAAAACAATAAAATGGTTTAAGGGATTTGAAACCTAATCTACAAATGTGAATAACTAAAGGATGTCCACAATATTTGGAAGTTGAGAAATGAGTGTATAAGTGGCAGTCTAAGCACAACTGAGAAAAATAGGTAAAGTACTGAAATAAGATGCGCATGGAATGCAATACCAAGAAACAGCTTTAAACTGGAGCTCTAAGGACTGAGGACGGGGGCACCACAATGCATCATGGAGTTGAAAACTGGAAAATTTGGTGAATATATGTATTGTAGCACTTTGACTCAGTCCTTTTCCTGCCAATTGAACATCCAAGTATCTGTCCTTTTCACACTAGTAGGAGAAGGAATATTATAGAGGCTTAAAAAAAGAAGTCTCTACATTATTTTAGAAGAATAGGATTAGGAAACAGGGAACTCAAGCAGCTTACTCCCCAAAAAATAACCAATGCATTAAAAAATGGGCAAATAAGCTGAACGGACAACTATCTAAAGAACACAAATGACTAAAGAGCATATAAAAAACACTCAGTGTATCTTATCATAAGGGAATTGCAAATCCAAACCACAAATAAATACCACTTAGCCACAATCAGAATGATAAAGATTAACAAAATAAAGAATGATAAGTGCTGGTGAGGCTGTGGTGGAAAAGGAACCCTCCTACAACTGTTGGTGGGAATGGAAATTAGTACAAACACTTTGGAGAACGATATTGAGATTCCTCAAAAACCTACAAATGTAACTACCATACAACTCAATAATTCCACTCTTAGATATCTACCCAAAGGATAGGAAAACAGTCAGAAAAACACTTGCACATCCATGTTTATTGCAGTATTATTCACAACTGCTAGGACATGGAGTCAACCCAAATGTCCAAGAACATATGAGTAGGCTGAAAAAATCTGGCACATGTACTCTATGGAATACTACTCAAACATAAAAAATAATGAGACCTGACATTTGATATAAAGTGGACCAATAAGGAACATTTAATGCTAAGCAAAGTAAACTAGAGTATGAAAGACAGGCATTGTATGTCCCCACTCAATATATACCAAATGTCTGCACTCTATAGCAGACACTAAAGAGTATAGAAGGGAGTGGGTCATAGGGAGGAAATCAAGAGAAAAAAGTAAACAAAATATTTAATAGACACAAAAATGAAAATTTATCTGTTAATGATAATGTATATGGTAATGTCTTTGACTTGGCTAATATGCATTGTATTCATACTAGAAAAATCATGTTGTACACTGTAAAGACGTACAGTGGTTAAATGTAAATTTAAAAACTACATTTAAAAAAATGAGATTGGCGCCAGCAGGTTGCATGGTACTTAAGGCACTGGATCCTACATCACCAGCTTCACAGTTTGAGACCTCGACATGGCAGCTTAAGAAACATGCCTGATGCATGTGCATGTGCATGTGCATGATTGCCCAAAATCTCAAGGGGAGACTGGAGAAGGGATTGTAGCATAGCCATTTCCTCTAGTGGGTGATTTCTCACTCTGTCTTTGTGTCTGGCAAGTGCATGCAACCTATAGGGAAAAAAAATTAAGTAGAACCTTGATATCTTAATGGAAATAAAGAAGCCATTGAAAAACTAAAATTAAAACAAAATATTATTAAAAACATAATTAGATAAAATTATTAACATTTCCATTCATAAGAAAATAATTATAAATGGTTTTCAATTTGTATATGTTATTCTTCAATTTGCATACTCTATCAAAAATATGATATAAAATAAATCCATTTTATAGTGTAATAGATTTTACTTTATACCAAAAAAGCATGAACATGTTATCAGTAGAAAGACTTTTAATCATTTTCAAAACAAGTTTATTTATATGTGTTGATATCTTTAATACATGAGATAGTAAATTGGTTGTAAATATTTAAATTGAAAATTGAAAATAATAAATATGTCAGGGTTTACACTTTTTAAAACCTTTTAAAAGGCATTTAAGCAAAAGCATTTGTTAGAGTAATAATCCTTACAGGTTTTGGAATTGCTGACCTAAGAGAAAGTTGCCTACATTTTCGATAATTGCCTCAGGTTAGCCTGAAATAAACTAGTTATTAGTGAGGCAGGGACTATTTTTACTGAGTAACTTCAGTTGGTTTGTAAGGAAAAAAAATCCACACAAACTACCTTAACCTTAACTCTTGTTAAAATTTCTTTGTATAAACTGAAAATTCCTCTTTAATCGTAAGGACATGTACCAATACATGTAGATATACATGTACACAAACAAAAATCTTACCCAGTAGGAAAATCTTTGTGTAATCTGTAATCCTAGAAGAAAGTAATGTGTTCATTCTCTCCAAAGTAAAGCATTCTCAAACACAATACCAAAGCAGACTCACACATCTCATTCAGTTTAAATGCACTGATACCGTCTGTATTCCTAGGAGATCTATAAGCACCCAGTATAACTCCCATCAGTGTTCACATTCCCAGTGTGGGATAACAATATCCTACTGCAACTTCCTATCTGTGGGCTATCTCTCAACGGTGCGCAGGGCTGAAAGTACCAGAGTTCATATTCCTAATAGGAGACCTTATTCAATGACTTACAGAAATTCAAAGATAAATTCCCCAGCTTCTCTGCTCTGTAGGGATAACTGAAGGAAGTTTAGTCCAATATCCTAAAATTCCTGGAGAATGAGCCCCAGTTTCCCAGTTGCTGTGCAACAACATTCCATTTATGATCTTCCTTCCATTCCCTATCTTCCTCCCCAACTCCCCAGTTGGCATTCTCTGAGATCAACTCTCAAGGAAGCTGCCTGCATTCACATCGTCGTCTCAGGTCTACTTTTATAGGAACTTACCTGAGATACCAGTACTTTACACTTTTAAGGAAAATATCTCTTCCTTCACTGATTCAATTTGCATTTTATAGTGGCTCCCCTCTCCCGTGTTGACCTCCCTGTATAAATTCCTTGCTTTACTCAAAAAAAAAAAAAAAAAAAAAGAAAAAAAAAGAAAAAAATCTAGTAA
>NW_006160076.1:2934292-2962789 GCF_000334495.1 Tupaia belangeri chinensis | reverse complement strand
AGTGGCTCCCCTCTCCCGGGTTGACCTCCCTGTATAAATTCCTTGCTTTACTCAAAAAAAAAAAAAAAAAAAAAGAAAGAAAAAGAAAAAAATCTAGTTAGAATAAATGAGCAAGTCTATAGCTCTAAAAAATCTATTAGAAAAAGGATGGGAATGGGAAAGAAAAATCTTTTTAAAAGGAAGTTGGAAAAATGAATGTTCATGTATGGGGCCAATCTGGAAATTTTTCATCAAAGTAGGTTGCTTCATTTTTCAATGACATGAGCAAAGTTCTAATAGTGCAGAAATCAAATCTAAAGGTTATCTATAATGGATGGGTAAGAATAGCACAGGAAATGTACCTTCCTGCTGTAAGCCCAAAGATATATGAGATTTAATCTGTGCTCTATAGAAGCTTATCATCTATCAAAGACCACCATTGGACAGTACGTATTGATTCCGTATTTTATTTCAGAACAGCTGTAGGTTTATCAAGAATGAAAATAAAATTTGAGATCTAATAGGATGAGCATATTTTTTGTATGTAATGTTGAAAGAGAAATAATATTCTGAGGGACCAGCAGTTAGCTTAATGGCTATGTCGCTGAACTCCTATGTAGTCGACCACAATTCGAGTCCTGGACCCGGTGGCTTAAACTCATGCCAGGAGCATGTGCACGCCTGCCCAAGATCCCAAGAGGAGAAAGGAGGAAAAGGGATTGCAGCATGGCCATCCCCCCCAGGGGGGTTATTTCTCGCTTTCTGTCTCTCTGTCTCTCTCTGTCTTTCTGGCGAGCGCACGTGCCCTATAGCAAAAACCTCTCAAAAAAAAAAAAAGAAAGAAAGAATATTCTGAGAGTCATAAATACCACAAAACAATTGAGGTGACTAGGTATCTTATCATTGGAAGACTGGACATACATTATAGTTTATCCAGTTAGTACCTACTCCCACATCCTTTCACTCTAAGTTCTCCACTTGAGAAATGACCTATTCCATTTTGTGTCATCATGTCAGGGTAGAGAATTTAGTTGTTTGCCATCCCAGAACAAAGTCCAAAGGAGTCTTAGATCATATCTTTGCCAGGTAATACCTTCTACCAATACAAAATAGCATAAGAGTATTAGTGAGACATAAGCTTGACCAGTCGATAAATAATTACAGCCATTGGGGTTTCGGAGTAAAGGCATGGACCTTTTATTAAATAATCATTCTCCTATTATAAAATAGTTGCTGGCTATCTCTAGAACTATGATGAAGACTAAATAGATGAACAGAGGACATTTAACACTCAAAATAGTCATCATGGATTGGATGTTCTCTGGTTCTTTGTCACCGGTGTTTATCACTAGGACTTTTCACTGCCTTATAAAATAAAGGACACTTCTTTGTGCTTTGGCATACCCAATGTCAAGCATTGTAATTGACAGTAGACACTCCATAGTATTTATTTAATTAATCTGAATTCATGAAACATTCATTAATAGTATTAGCTGCTAATAAAATTGAATAAATATTGAATAGACTACTAATATCCTTCCGTAAGCATATATATGGATTATTGTACCTTTGATTCTTTTTTTTTTTTTTTTGAGAGGTTTTTGCTATAGGGCACGTGTGCCCACCGAAAAGAGAGAGAGAGAGACAGAGAAACAGAAAGCAAGAAATCACCTCCTGAGGGGATGGCCATGCCGCAATCCCTTCTCTTCCATTCTCCTCAAGAGTTCTTGGGCATGCACGCACACGCTCCCAGCATGAGTTTAAGCCACTGGGTTTGGGACTTGAACCGCAGTCGACTACCTGGGAGTCCAGCAACATAATGTTAGCTGCTGGTCCCTACCTTTGACTTTTTGATTAAATCTTTTAGTAACTAGATATTCTATAAATATAATCAACAGCCACCCATTTTGAGCATTTTTTTTGTATCAAATAAAGTACAAGTAACTCAAGAATAGTAAGATACCTAATCTAAATTTAACGATGCTATTTACGCTTGGGCAGTAGTAAAGTTTCTCATTTAAATCTCGTGTTGCAAAGAAAATGGCTGGAACCAAGGAAGAATGTTGAGTCCGTTGACCTTGAGTAAAATTTCCCACTTTCATACCAAGTATATAATGGCAATGACCTGGGTTAGAAATGCCTGAGATAGCTTTCCTGTCCATTTTTCCTTAATACAATGTTACTAAGCAACATGGTCACATAAAACAAAATACGTGGGACCTGACCATATCCACAACTCCTGACAAAGACTGCAATGTATAATAATGATGCATTGTGTTTTCCCCTGGTGTTATACAATAACATAATTTTCTTTTCAAGACATTTCAAGGTGACATTACTTTTTTATATCTAAGTCAGTTGATTCGTCTCTGAATTTACACCTATTCTACCACTGAAGTATTTCTCAATAGCCTCATATAACATGGAGAGACAATGAAAAGGTGAGGGTGCTTACACAAGGAGCAGGGCAGGAAAAAGGAACAGTTAAACGCTGTGGACAATTTCAGGCCAAGAACTACATAATAATTATTGACATAATTTTCAGAGAAATGAGGGAAAATGAGTTAGATAAAAGTCACTAAACTGGATTGAGATTCTAATAGGCCTCTGGGGAAAAGTTACTAAACATTACATTCCTTCTAACAATATTTTGGGAGGTTTTTCTCAGGGTGGAGGTCAGTCTCTGTATGGTGCTCACCACGCAGCAGCAGCAGGCCAGCATCACTGCGCTCAGTTGCTGGCTTCTGCTTCGGGCCTGGTTTCCACAGGGTCCTATCAGTGGCGTTAATAGAGATATTTCTGTTCTCCAGTGCCAAAGAGAGTGTGACCTTTTAGTTGCTTTAATGTTTGGTTCTCCTATGTTGAAAAACTTTAAACACTGGTAAATCCCACCAATGTAACCTATGAGGTTAAAACCCACCAGTTAAAACCTATGAGGGCATGATGCACAGCACATGTAAGCAGGAAATGTGGGTGTCAAGCAAATTATTGATTGACGTCACTAAGAGGCCTTGTGTAGAAGTACCCTAGCATCATTGTAGTAGAGTATAAATCTTTTCTCATGCTCAATTTGAAAATTCTGATGTTCATTGTGTTAAAGTATTTTACAATTACACATCAGTGACACAGACTAAATAATGTTTTATGGGAAATTTACTATATTTTAAGTATCACTACATGTATTTGAATAATTTTGATCCAGAATATACTAGTATTAAAGTATGTGAAGCAGCTACCAGCTTCTTTTCCTCAAATGTAATTCAGCAAAATAATAGAATACTGCCATCAGATTTTTTATTACATCACTTGAAAATTACTAGGATACGTAATGGGAAATTTGTCCAGGTGTAGGTGAGCAGATAAGATATAAGCAATTCATGCACGCTGTGACTTAGTACGTGGATTTATTTCAAAATTGCTTGGTCACCATGCGGTGTCTGTATTTTTATATATGTGTTCATATGTACATAATGGTTATAATACATAATAAGAACAAGGTGGTATTACATTATTCCTTATAATAGGGATAATTCTTTTAAGTGTCAATAAAGAATATATTACTCTCTACAAAAAAAAAAAAAAAGAGAGAGAGAGAGAGATTACACTAGGCTATGCCTTATTGCATAGGTGTGTGATAAGCTATACCAGTTAGGTTTGTGTAAATATACTCCATGATGTTTACACAAAGACCAAATAACCTAATGATTTATTTCTCAGAACATCTCTCTATCGTTATACAATACATGGGGATGGGGATCTTTTTTTTCTTTTTTTGGAGAGGTTTAGACATGGGGGATCTTTACTAAAAGAAAGTTCTGCAATTCATAAAAGTTATTTGAGTTAAATGTAGCAGTTGTTAAAGAAAAATAGCCCAGCTTTTTTATCTTGCAATAAAAATATTCTGGTGTTTTGATAAAGTGCTCTTGATTCCTGAGGCAGGCTCTCTGCTGGATGAGGCTCTACAACGCAACTGGAGAAAGCTTGCCTTGAGTCAAGAGGGAGCTCTTGACCGGAGCCTCCTCAGAAGTGAAAAGGCATGTGTCCTTTTCACAAGGTCCCAGAATTTGTGTTTATACAGGAAGCTCCCAGGTTATTCTGTGCTGCTGGCCCACCCATCAAGTGCCACTAAACTGTTGCCTAAATTTTATATCTTCAGGACAAAAGTGTGGTCCTGGAGAGGGCAGAACTGACAGCTATCTGATTGTTGGAAAAAAAGAAAAAGAAATATATACACATATCAGGTGGTGGCTGGAGTTCCTTTTCCTAGAATTGCCTCTGCTAGGATAGAGAAGAGAGCAGGTGGAGCTCATCAAGACCATAAACGATTTTGCTCTGTCTTGGAGAAGATAAGCTCTGATTTTAAATCAGAATACAGTACATGCCTGCCTGTGTGGCCCTGCATCTTAGTTCCACTCCAGCAGGAGGTAAAAGACAAAATCCTTTATCATCAGGACCAAACTAAACACCTGGCAAAACCAATATGTCAGGAAACCTGATTCATTTTTTTCCTGATATGCATAACATTAGTAAAGCATTCAATTTATCCCTAGAATGTACTATTAAATATCAGTGCAGATAAACTACAGCCTTTATCCCTGGAAAACACCTATTTCGGGTACAAGAAAGAAAACAGAAGCTCCTAATTCTTCTTCTAACGTTTTCTGCACTTAAAATAGAAATGTCAGGAACAGCTATTGTAACCTATCCAAGGAATTTCAAATACATGACCCCCGTGTCTTCTTCTGAGTGTTGTAAATACATTTTTTCTAAGTAGAGGAATAGCACCAACAAGTCTGTGGGGAGTGAAGTCTTTCAGACTGACTCCATATCACTTGGTCATTCCAAAAGTTTGCTTCTCTGTGATACAGAGAGCAAAGTATCTTAATATCATTATTGAATTATTGGCATTCCTTTGACCTAAAAATTAATGTTGGAACCACTTTGGGTGACTAGTTTTCAAAGAACAGACTGCAATAAAGACTCGTACCATTATATTGCATAATAATTCAGATGAAAAATGTATGCTTCTTGCCATGTATGGAAAATTAATTGCATGTATGGCCCCAATTTTTCATGTCTCCATGTGTCTAAACCCCTTCTCCATACTACCCTAGGATTTGCCATATGACTTGGATCAACCATTCGCAAACTTCACATAAACAGAGATGATAAAGCTATTAACACACTTTTTAAAAAGTTTTGACTTTTTTTTTTGAGGGAACATTCCAACAGGATCTGTACTTAGTGATCCTGTCCCCAGCCTCAACCAATCAGATTCATGGGCACATTCACCTACAGGTACAGGGAAACCTTGGAATTTAAACACATGACCTTCCCATATGGTCTCAATGTTAGGAAGTATTGCATTATTGTTGCATCACTGAGGCTGGCCCATCTTTTGTATATTCCTAATTCTCCTTATGTACCTAAATTTTCATCATGACTTCATGCTCAAGACAGTTTGATAGAGGATGAAGCATACAAAACAGGACCAAGTTGCCCGGTTATTCCAGCTGAAGCCCCAGCCATGTGAGAGAATTCAGCTCAGATTAATAATGCTGCTGCTGACCAAAGACTTTTGAATGAGTTCAGCTGACTGCAGCTCAGACTAGCAAAACTGCCACATCAGACCTGTGCGCACATGAAAAATAATAAATATTTCCTTGAAGTAACTGAGTCTTAGGGTGATTTGTTACACAGTCGTAGCTGATTAATACACCATGTTTCCTTATTAATATAAATTATTATAGCACTGTAAGATCTTGTGTAGAAAACTTGAAAAGTTACTCACTTTTGTTATTTGGCTGTTCTTATGTTTACTTTAAGCTTATGTTATAAAATCATGACAGAAGGAAGTATAAAGAAGGAGAACATTAACATTCTTATTCCATTCAGATATCAGCAAGTCATCATCATGCTAACTCAAATTCAATGAAAGTTTTTAAACAAAGTGAGGGTGTCAAATGGGAATTCATTGTTACCATATGATGATAGACCTAAAGATTAACAAAAGAAAGAAGAAAAAAAACTTTACATCTTAGATGTATCCTTTCATTTCTCCTGCCAAGTGACTGTTGCTTTCCATTTTACAAGCTCGACTCAGTTTCCAGTGGTACAAATTGTCCACCAGCATCAGGCAGGCCACCTGATAGAGTCTTAACAGGACCCCTGCTGATGTGCATCTCTGTTCTCGACTCAGCTGTCCCATCCTACAGCTACAGTTCTAAAGTTACAGGACAGTTTCTAACTTTGTGCCTGTCCCAAGGCATCAAGACCAAGGCACATGATTTGTAATTTATGAGGACACCCACAGAGCTGTCACTTGCAAGGCAGGTGTTGAGAAAATGGCAAGCAGCTCTAGGAAAGAAAAGGACTCTGATCTCACCCCTGAATAATGGTGGCTAACCTAGTCCTAGTCATGGGTAGAAAGCGTTGACATAAGCGAGCTTTAAAAATAAAGCAATGGCTCATCTTGCTGAAGGCGCTTGGTCTCTGTGCAGCTGAATGTAACAGAATTTAAGTAATCTATGAAAAAAATGGATATAGTGTTAATTCTGAGGTTGCTTGTAGAATTTTAAACTGTGCTTGGTGATCTAAGCTACCAATTAATGGGTACCCTATAAGTAGAATAAATCAAAATCAAAACCAAGTAATCCAACAGGATGCAATGGATGATTTCCCAAGTCCCTTTAAAAAATAATAATAGAAAGTGGAAACCAAAGCAAATTAACTCAAGAGTTAGATGAAGTGAATTGAACATTTTATTTGTGTAACTAACTAGTATTTTTAAATTGAATAAGTTATGAATCAATATGTTAGCTGCTTATTATTTTGGTGTCAATTGAGTTTGTTATGAATGCTTACTTTGCATCCCAATTTATAGAAATATTTCAGAAACTAATAAAGAGTAATGAGTTCTTAAATCGATTTAGATGGAGTGGAAGTCTATTTATAAGTAAAATGGAGTGAAAGTCTCCAGGCATTTCCAAAGCACCACAAGGCACATGTTGAGGCTCTGCATGGAAAGAATATCAGCAAGGAAGCAATCTGAGCTGGGAAACCAAATGACGTCATGATGAAAAGGCTCCAAGATTTAAAAAATATTGCTTACTGATAGGCAGCTCAGCTTTCCATCTTGGGCCTGAGAGTTCCAGTGGGATGTCTGTGTTACAATGCGAGTCTAACCAACTTCACACTACAGGAAAGCCACAATGAGCAGAGAGACTCAAATGTCAGGCTGATTACTGGTTGCGGTTGGAGCTTTCAAATGGATTCAAAAAATCCTTTCACCAAAGGATTTTTTTTCTTCCTTTGTTGAGGACAGATCGCACTGGCAGATATTTTCCACTACCCCATTCTTAAAATCTTCCTTCCTTAAAATCTCCCTGCCTTAGAACTTGCAGGCTGGTTTAAGAGCCCACATTCTTCATACAGATGTCTATGTGTTTATGTACTAACAAACAGTCAGCAAACCAACCAATGCCATAAGCCATTGTGTCCTGCACCCTCCTGCCTCTATCATAAATAATCAAGGCTGAAAAGAACAGTTAAGGAGGCTCTGGACAACCCCAAGCCACTTTTTTGGCTCCTGGCCTGGAAAAACTCCTGACGGAAAGCCTGTCTGGTGCCCTTGGCAGAGCCCCACAAGATCTAGTAAAATGCCAAAGAGGAGGCAGCATGACATCAAGCAGGAAGCATGTTGTAAAGCAAAAGGGCTATACCTAGCAAAGGCAGCTTGAAGAAATGATTATTACAGACTTGATTGCAATGCAATTATAAAAATATGGATTTTTATTTGGTTTTAGTTTGGCAGTTACCAATCAAACTTAGTTCTTAATTTGTCATTTTTTTTTTTTTTTTTTTTTAAAATGGGATATAGAGTTTTGGTAGAAACCAAGGAAGATCTCTGGGTTGTGCTTTGCCTCCTTCTTTGCAAGAATTCACATAATTATTCAGCTGTATATTACTTTGGGTTACTTGTCACTCAGGTTTCAGTCACTTCTTATGTGATTCTTCAGTGACATCGCAGGAAATATTATGATGGGAACTCAAAGGTTCAGAAGCTCATAAAGGAGGTCATGAAAATAACTGGAGATCATCAAATATTTCACATCCAATCTCATCTCAGTTGTGCTTACCAACTTGATCTCTCCTGTAAGATCTCTGAGCTTGTCTGATACTAGACTTTTCTTGTGTTGCTCTCCCCTCCTACCTTTCTATGTCACCCCCCACACTGGACTGAATCTGGAAGTGCGAGATATTCCAGGAAAGTGAAGGCAGGGAGCTTTGCCTTGAGGATTCAGCTACTGAAAAATCTCTGATGATCCACTACCAAGTGAATATTTTAGAAAGTTCTGGATTTCATTGGAACATGTATTTGTGAACCACAGCAAGAAGCTTCAGCTCTTGAGCTCAAAAAGTAGGAGATGGTGGGAACCATCATGGGCCCAGATACGGACCTAAGTTCTCAGTAATCCATTTGCAAGGTCTATTTAAGGCTAAGCAATAAGGGAACACATCAAAAACTGAATTTCACAGTTAGTTATACATTCTTTATTTTTACAGAGATGCTTATATGGAAATAACTCAGATGTCTTAATTTGTTGAGGAAAGGTCCTGGAGACAAAAATAAATGAAATAGTTTCACTGTTTAAACCTGGATATGAATCCAGCCTTGGTCTTGACCCGCTGGCTGAACTTGGGCACATGACTTCATCTCTGAGTCTCATATTTTTCTCACCTTCCAATAGGGAGAAAATGCTTATTGCATGGTATTGTTATAAGAATAAGTTGATGTAATACATATATATGAAGTATCTAGCACAATGGACTCTATTTTTATCATGTAGATTGACTTATCACTGAGAATTAGTTGGCCCTTAATATGGCTAGATCAATTCATTTAGTGAATATTTATTTCCTATATGCTGTAGCCCAGGCACCCGTTAAAATAAGTCTCCTGAGATCAGCAGGTGGTGTGGTGGTTAAGGCGCTGGACTCCCACATGGTTGACCACTGTTTGACTTCCAAAACTGGTGGTTTGCTTTTTTGCTTTCCGTGTCTTTCTCTCTCTGTTTCTCTCTGGTGAGCACACATGCCCTACAGAAAAAATTTTTTTAAATAATAAAAATTAAATAAATACATAAATAGATTTTTTAAATAAATAAAAATAAAATAAGTTTTCATTAAAAAAAAAGAAAGGAAAGAAGGATTAAAGGAAAGAGGAAGGAAGGGAAGAAAAAAGGAAGAAGGAAAGAAAAAGAAAAGAAATACAAACTGACATTAGTGTAAGACCTTAAGAGTATCTCCAGCACCTCTTTAATGTCTGGCTCCATTCAAGGCATTTAGGCACAAAAGGAATGGAATAATGGTAGTGAGGACTGATTTATGCTGCTACTTGTCAGGCCGAGACTACGTGGGAGACCTGGGTTTCATTCTCAGTTCACCCTAAAATCCAGGCACAGTAGCATGTGCCTGTAGTCGCAGTTACACACAAGGCTTGGGCAGGAGAATCACAACGTAGTGAGACCTTATGAAAAAAAAAATGTTTAAGTAGAATAATCAAATGGGTTAATCATACACCCATAAAACTTGAACATAGGACAAGTAGATAAAGTGGTGATTAAGGCACTGGACTTCCACACAGTCAACTATGGTTCAAGTCTCAGACCTGGTGGCTTGCTTTCTTACTTTCTCTGTCTCTCTCTGTCTCTCTCTCTCTCTCTTCTTTCTCTCTCTCTCTCTGTCTCTCTCTGTCTCTCTCTCTCTCTCTTCTTTCTCTCTCTGTCTCTCTCTCTCTCTCTCTCTATTTCTCTCCCTATAGTAAACTTTAAAAAAAATAATAATGGTAATAAGATAAATAATTTGTTGGGGAGAGAGGTTTTGTTATAGGGCGCGTGTGCTCGCCAGAAAGACAGAGAGACAGAAAGAGAGAAATCACCCCCCAAGGGGGATGGCCACACCGCAATATCTTCTCCTCCATTCTCCTCTTGGGATCTTGGGCACGCACACACATGTGCCCGGCGTGAATTTAAGCCACCAGGTCCCGGACTCAAACCATGGTCAGCTACATGGGAGTTCAGCGACATTGCCATTACGCTAACTGCTGGTTCCAAGATAAATACTTTTTTAAAGGCATGGATGTAAAAGGCAGTGTTTGATTAAGCACTAAAACCAAACAATACAAATTTAAATTGTGGGAACTTATTTACTATAACACTCTAAATGCATGATAAACTTTCAGCTTTCTCAAGACAATAAATATATTTTTGGTAGAGGTTTTTGCTATAAGGCATGTGCTCTCACAAGAAAGACAGAGAAATAGAGAGACAGAAAGAGAGAAATAGAGAGACAGAAAGTGAGAAATTACCCCACAGGGAGGATGGCCACGCTGCAATCTTTTCTCCTCCATTCTTCTCTCAGGATCTTGGGCACGCACGCACACGCGCCCAGCATGAGTTTAAGCCACTGGGTCCAGGACTCAAACTGCGGTCAACTACGTGGGAGTCCAGCAACATAGCCATTACACCAACTGCTGGTCCCAAGACAATAAATATATTAAGAAATTTCTCAAAGTCTAACAATTACTAGTGTATGTTATGTTAGGTTTATGGAATTATCTTACATTATAGCAGAATGGCAATGTTTCATTTTTAACTTAATCTATATTTCAAGCTGTAGAATTGCCTGGAGCTTTGTCCTGACTTTATCTCTAACATTTAGGCTGAAAAGGGCAATTCTGAGGTATCTTGCAATACCTGGACTTAAAGCAAGAAGCTACTGCATTCCAAATTATTTACATTCTATGAGCTTCATACACTTTATTCATAAAATAAGGAATAATTTCCTCAACAACATTGTTATAAATATATGTTAAAATACACTGAAAATCAAAAAGAAAAACACATGAATGTCAATCACTTTTGTCAAATTCATTTCATTAGCTCTTCTTTCTCTTCATGTCATTTACATCAAGTAACAAAAATAAAGGCAAATAGACTAAAGTTTACACATTTACAAGAATGTAAGTATTTATGTGATATTAAAAGCTTTTACCTAAGGCCAGCAGGTGGCATGGTGGTTAAGGCACTGGACTCCCACATGACCAACCACAGTTTGAGACCCAGACCTAGCAACTTGCTTTCTCTCTCTCCCTCTCTCTGTCTCTGGTGAGTGCATGGGCCCTATAGCAAATTAAAATAATAATAATAATAAATAAAATTAAATAGCTAATTCTGAAAAAATAATATTTTTACCAGAATTTTATACAAGTCATCTTACATGCCACAGATTTTAGATGAAGTTTAATTTTATCTGAATAGAATGTCTTCAATTTTAACCATATTTGTTTTAATTTGGTGCAGGGCACATGTACCCTCTAGAGACAGACACACAGAGAGAAAGAGACAAAGTAAGAAAACAGGCCCTGGAGGGATGGCCACATTGCAACTCCTTCTCTACAATTCTCTTCTCAGAATTATGAACATGTTTGTGCAGACACCAAGCATGTTTTTCAAGATGCTGGGTCTAGGACTTGAACCGTGCAGCCAGCCATATGGGATCTGACTGCCTTAACTACCATGTCACCAGTTGGCCCAATCATAACCATTTTACAAACATTCAATGCCTAAATATTAGCAGTCTCTGGGTTGAATAAATGAGTTACTATTTTTAGTTATATTGCAACAAATTAAATTTTCTAAGCTTTTGGCTTCCAACTCCTGAAATATGTCTCTTTTCCAAAAGTTATCTTATTCACTTAAATGTGACCCCGGGGATTTTCCAAAACCTTTCAGGTAGTGCTCCCTGTACCATCCACTGGCCATTTGCTCTGTATGATTTGTTCAAATGATACAACTAATCTTGTCCTAACTTTGGTTCATCCTCGTAAATTATGGACCATATAGGTGGAGCATAGAAATGTCAGTGGTCACATAAGGTTATAGTGGAATCAAAAAATAAGTAAAATTGTAGTTGGGTTGGTAAACAACTTTAACCTGGGTGTGGATGAGGATGTCAGTAAGGAGATCCTAGGGGTGGTTCCTAGGTAATTGATTAATTCGTTGTTGCAACTGGAACAGGAATGTATAAGAGAAGCAAGAAAAGAAAAATGCAGGAGAAGAAAATGACAATGAACTCACAGTAAAATTCATACTGAAGGTTTTAGCAAAAGCTTTCATAGATCTTAACAAGCTCTTCCAAAGTTGGAAAACATGAACCCCCAACACCAAAAAGTTTTCATCAGTAAAAAGGAATATTCATGGTATATTATTTGCTCACAAGCACATATACAGTGAAAAAGAAACAAACCATGGATGTATTTCTGAATAGAGTGATGCTCCCTCTTAATAAGTGCCTTTGGCAGATCCTTTGGAAGGTTTTCCAGAAGTATCATTATCATAGGAGATGAAAACTTCATGCACGTTATCATTCCTGAAGACCTTCCAGTGGGACAAGATGCCGAGGTGGAAGACGGAGATATTGATGGTCCTGATGGGTTTAAAGCATAGGAACAGCAGGCTATACATTATAGTCTACATGTGTAGTAGTCTACTCAAGACAATAAATATATTTTTGGTAGAGGTTTTTGCTATAAGGCATGTGCTCTCACAAGAAAGACAGAGAAATAGAGAGACAGAAAGAGAGAAATAGAGAGACAGAAAGTGAGAAATTACCCCACAGGGAGGATGGCCACGCTGCAATCTTTTCTCCTCCATTCTTCTCTCAGGATCTTGGGCACGCACGCACACGCGCCCAGCATGAGTTTAAGCCACTGGGTCCAGGACTCAAACTGCGGTCAACTACGTGGGAGTCCAGCAACATAGCCATTACACCAACTGCTGGTCCCAAGACAATAAATATATTAAGAAATTTCTCAAAGTCTAACAATTACTAGTGTATGTTATGTTAGGTTTATGGAATTATCTTACATTATAGCAGAATGGCAATGTTTCATTTTTAACTTAATCTATATTTCAAGCTGTAGAATTGCCTGGAGCTTTGTCCTGACTTTATCTCTAACATTTAGGCTGAAAAGGGCAATTCTGAGGTATCTTGCAATACCTGGACTTAAAGCAAGAAGCTACTGCATTCCAAATTATTTACATTCTATGAGCTTCATACACTTTATTCATAAAATAAGGAATAATTTCCTCAACAACATTGTTATAAATATATGTTAAAATACACTGAAAATCAAAAAGAAAAACACATGAATGTCAATCACTTTTGTCAAATTCATTTCATTAGCTCTTCTTTCTCTTCATGTCATTTACATCAAGTAACAAAAATAAAGGCAAATAGACTAAAGTTTACACATTTACAAGAATGTAAGTATTTATGTGATATTAAAAGCTTTTACCTAAGGCCAGCAGGTGGCATGGTGGTTAAGGCACTGGACTCCCACATGACCAACCACAGTTTGAGACCCAGACCTAGCAACTTGCTTTCTCTCTCTCCCTCTCTCTGTCTCTGGTGAGTGCATGGGCCCTATAGCAAATTAAAATAATAATAATAATAAATAAAATTAAATAGCTAATTCTGAAAAAATAATATTTTTACCAGAATTTTATACAAGTCATCTTACATGCCACAGATTTTAGATGAAGTTTAATTTTATCTGAATAGAATGTCTTCAATTTTAACCATATTTGTTTTAATTTGGTGCAGGGCACATGTACCCTCTAGAGACAGACACACAGAGAGAAAGAGACAAAGTAAGAAAACAGGCCCTGGAGGGATGGCCACATTGCAACTCCTTCTCTACAATTCTCTTCTCAGAATTATGAACATGTTTGTGCAGACACCAAGCATGTTTTTCAAGATGCTGGGTCTAGGACTTGAACCGTGCAGCCAGCCATATGGGATCTGACTGCCTTAACTACCATGTCACCAGTTGGCCCAATCATAACCATTTTACAAACATTCAATGCCTAAATATTAGCAGTCTCTGGGTTGAATAAATGAGTTACTATTTTTAGTTATATTGCAACAAATTAAATTTTCTAAGCTTTTGGCTTCCAACTCCTGAAATATGTCTCTTTTCCAAAAGTTATCTTATTCACTTAAATGTGACCCCGGGGATTTTCCAAAACCTTTCAGGTAGTGCTCCCTGTACCATCCACTGGCCATTTGCTCTGTATGATTTGTTCAAATGATACAACTAATCTTGTCCTAACTTTGGTTCATCCTCGTAAATTATGGACCATATAGGTGGAGCATAGAAATGTCAGTGGTCACATAAGGTTATAGTGGAATCAAAAAATAAGTAAAATTGTAGTTGGGTTGGTAAACAACTTTAACCTGGGTGTGGATGAGGATGTCAGTAAGGAGATCCTAGGGGTGGTTCCTAGGTAATTGATTAATTCGTTGTTGCAACTGGAACAGGAATGTATAAGAGAAGCAAGAAAAGAAAAATGCAGGAGAAGAAAATGACAATGAACTCACAGTAAAATTCATACTGAAGGTTTTAGCAAAAGCTTTCATAGATCTTAACAAGCTCTTCCAAAGTTGGAAAACATGAACCCCCAACACCAAAAAGTTTTCATCAGTAAAAAGGAATATTCATGGTATATTATTTGCTCACAAGCACATATACAGTGAAAAAGAAACAAACCATGGATGTATTTCTGAATAGAGTGATGCTCCCTCTTAATAAGTGCCTTTGGCAGATCCTTTGGAAGGTTTTCCAGAAGTATCATTATCATAGGAGATGAAAACTTCATGCACGTTATCATTCCTGAAGACCTTCCAGTGGGACAAGATGCCGAGGTGGAAGACGGAGATATTGATGGTCCTGATGGGTTTAAAGCATAGGAACAGCAGGCTATACATTATAGTCTACATGTGTAGTAGTCTATCTAGTAGACTCGTACTATCTAGTATTGTGTTAATACATTCTATGATGTTCACGTAATGATGAAATCACCTAAAAGATTTCTCAGTGATGTATGACTATATTTGAATATATTCTCATCTAAAATTTTGTTCATTTTTCTTCCTTTTTAAAAGTCTAATTTCTTCTACAACTGAAATGTGAATAAATGTGTGGAGCCAACTGGTGACTTGGTGGTTAAGGTACTGGATCCTACATGGCCAACTGCATGGTTCATGTCTGAAACCCAGCAGCTTGAAAAATATGCTGGGTGCATGTGCATGGTGCCCAAAATCCTAAGGGGAGTGAAGCAGAAGGGATTGTGATGTGGCCATCTCCCCTGAGTCGGAGAGGGGTAATTTCTTACTTTCTCTTTCTCTCTCTCCCACCTCCCCATCAGTGCACACACCCCATAGCAAAAACTAAATATAAGTAAATAAACAAATGTGTAGCAAGTTGATTTCAGACCTCTACAAAATCAATTTCTATTTTCTCTTTAAATAGTGTAATTTATGATTTACATATAATAATTACACATCTTTGTGGGTTATAGGATGGTCTTTCAAAGCATGTATGTGGTGTGTAATAAACAAATCAAGGATATAAATATATTCACCACATTCAATACTTAACATTACATTATATTTTGAGCACTTGAAACTCGCTCCAGTGGTTATTCCACGAGTATGTGCTGAATTGTCTATGATGTTCTTGACTATGAGATATGGTTCTAAAGAAAAATACATTGATTTAAAATCAGACAATGGAAGTCAGCAGGTAGGGTGGTGGTTAAATTACTGAACTCCCACATGGCTGATTGCAGTTCAAGTACTGGACCAGGCAGCTTGTTTCATCACTTTCCCTCTCCCCACCCCCACCCCCTTCTCTTTGGTGCACACACAAGCCCCATAGCAAAATTTTAAATAATTAATAAAATTTAATGATTCACTCTTTTTAAAAAAATCAGGCAACCAACAAACTTGTATATTAACAAAGATAATCATAGTATAATGAAAGTAGAAATTGTAATTTCCATGTAGAGGACTATGGTAGTTAAGAGTTTATAATCTAAAAAAATCTGTGGATATCAATCATTGGTCCAGTTACAGATAAACAGAATTACATATAATAATAGTTAATTAGAAAGAGATAGAAAAAGAACACTTTTACTCATACACCATGAGTTCTTATAAGACCATAGTACTGTACTATGAAATAGATCCCCCCAAAAAAGCAGAAATAAAACAAAATTGGAAAGAGATGTTTAAAAGTGAAGACACGGTAAAGCCAGAGATTTGGTGATGTATAAGCTTTACAAAGTTCTTTATCTTAGCCTTTTCCCAAAGCCAAAGACAGACTCAACTACTTTTAACATTTAACCTTTTAAGCCAGGCTATGAAAGAAAGATATTGTATGTATCCACTCAATATATACTGACTATCCGCACTCTATGATAGAGAGCAAAAAATCGGAGGACATAAAAGCAGTGAAGGTACTTAATGAGAATAGGACAGTGTGGAATGGGGTAAGTGAAGAGAAGAGGATAGAGAAAGATAGCAAGTGAACAATAGAGAGGCAGGACGTTAGTGAGAAACAGATAGGGCTTATTAACTGTTGATGATGACATGTATAGTATTCTCAACTGGATTGGTCTGAGAAGTATTTCATGATGGGCAAAGTATTTTTACAAGCAAAACGAGAAATAGCAATTGACTGTTTTATAAAAATAATTAGAATAATAAAAAAATAATGATTGGGGAAAACAGAAAAGATATGGAATGTTGAAGTGGGGAGACTCTGTACTGACGGACATGCATGGCATTCCCTTTTGAAAAAACAATGTAATACACTGTAAAAGTTATATGTAATCCAATGTAATATAAAGAAGATTATGATGATGATAATAAAAAAATAAAATTAAAAAAAAAACATTTAACCCTTTTTTGTATTGTCCAGTTTTATACAGGGAGTAATAGTTACAATATATAAATATTGAAACAATTAAAGACAATTGTCTATCAAATAATTGATGAATTTTTATTTAAACTTACTCATGTGTAATATAGTTAAATATGCATTTAGTCCTAACATTCAATGTTATTATTAATATTTGTGGACTAACCCCTTTTTTGTTTTTATTCCCTTATATCTATTTGTCTCCCTTTAGCTTTCCTGGTATAGTAGTCTTTTGAGTATTTCGTGAAGAGCTAATTTCATTTTGGTGAATTCTTTCAGCACTTGTTTATTAAAGAATTATTTTATTTATTCTTCCCTTTTGAAGGATAATTTCTTGTGTATAGTAATCTTTGCTGAAATTGCTTTTCTTTCAGAGTTTTAACTGTGTCTTCCCGTTCTTTCCTTGCCTGCATTGTTTCAGTTGAGAGACATGATGTTAGAATAAAGGTATAACCTTTGTAAGTAACTTGGCATTTCTCTCCTGCCATTTTTAGAACATTGCTTTTGTCTTTTTTACCAATTTGGTTATGATATGCCTTGGAGAGGATTTACATAAGCTGTATTTATTTAGTGTCCTTTATATGTCCTGGATTTTGATGTCCACATGCCTCTGCAAATTTGTAAAGTTTTCAGCTAGTATATTATGTAAGATATTTGCTATGCCTTTACCTATCTCTTTACCTTCTGGAATACATATTATGCAGCCATTCAGCCATTTGATAGTGTCTGGGATTCCCTGTATATTGTCTTCATTTTTTAAAAAATAATAATAACTTACTTACAGTTGTATTTATTCATTTATTTATTTTAATTTGACCAGAGAGACACAGATAAACAGAGAGAGAGAGAAACTGAGAAAGCAAGCCACTGGGTCCAGGACTTGAACTGTGGTCAACCATGTGGGAGTGTCCAGCACCTTAACCACCACACCACCTGCTGGTTCCCAATACTGTCTTCATTTTTAATGACTAGTCTTCTATTCTTTTCAGTTGCTTGGACTAAATCAGAAGTTTTGTCTTTAAGCTCAGAGATTCTGTGTAGTCTAATCTTCTGTTGATACTTTAAAGGAGGTTTTGATTTCCTATGTTGTACTCTTTATCTCCAGAAATACTGTTTGATCTTTTCATAGTGTCTATCTCTTTATGAAATTCCTCCTTCAAGTCATGGAAGGATTTTCTTATCTTTCTTCTTTGCTTTCTTTTGAATCTCACTAAATTTTGTTACAATACATATTCTGAATTCTTTTTGTGACGTTTCTGTAATCTCCTGTGTTTTATCTATTGTTGATGAGATGTTATGATCCTTTGAGAAAGAGGTGTTTCCCGATTTTCTCCTGTTTCTCAACCTCTGCTTTGCTTTTTAGTCATCTCATGATATACTCACTTCTTCCTACTTCTTTGGAGTATTTTTCTGTACCTGTGTCCTCCAGCACTTTTCTATGCATAAGCTCTATACCAGTTTTCCTCCTCTACTGAGAGTAGGAGCATGGAATCCACAGTAGGAGTTTTAGGTTCAGGTTTTCAGAGGGGAATTTTTCTCCCTTACTTGTTAAAGGAGTTATGGGAAAAGAATTCTTCCAGAATCTCTTATTTTCAGGTGTTTGGTTCTTACATACCGAAACCTAACTGCTCCCAATGTGGATGGAAGTTAGGCTGACAGGTAGAATGTAAAGGGTACATCACCTCACACAATGTGCTTGTGTACCATGCAGGCCAGAAAGCCCCCTCCTTCCCCACAGCAGGCTGGGCAGGGGTGCTTGCTGATGAGCTCAAGCTGAGTGGTTTGCTTTGGGCCTGTTGGGTGGTCCTTCAGTCTCTAGGATGGCAGTCTCCTTGTTGCTCTTTGTATCGCTGAGATTTATTTTCTTTTCTTTTTTTTTTTAGTTTATTTCTTGAAAGAGAGAGAAAGATAAGCACACTCAACAGAGTCTCATGATAGAGTAACCCCATCCAGCCCTTTCACCAGCCAAGATCACAGGAGCAGGTATTGTGTTAATGGGTCAGCTAAAGAATGGAATTTGCAATCCCCCATATGGATCCAGCACTGCTTAACCAGGGTATTACCATGGAACCAGTGAGCTACCCCTCTATTTTCTTTCTTGTCATGTTTTGACTATCTGTGGTGTCAATAAATGTAACAGTTAGTTATACCTGCACAACAAAACATCTCAAAATTCAGTGACTTAAAATAATGATCTTACATTAGTATGGTTTATTAATCTATAGACTGGCAGAGATTGACTAATCTAGGCTTGATTTAGCTGAATATCTTTGCTGATCCTTACTACTACAGGGTAACTGCTGATCAGCTGATCTAGGTCTGACTTTTCCTGCATCCAAGGGATGATGGGCAATCTCCTTTAAAGTGGATTTGGCCAACACACTAGGAAAAGGCAGCTCTAGTTTGTGTGGCTCCTATTCTTATCCTGGAATTAGCAGGTTAACCAAGACAGGTTTATTCTCGTGGAGATAGAGGAGACAAGTGGGCAGGCAGAAACAGACAAGGCTCAAAATTGGTACAATCTCACTTCTGTCTCTTTCTCTTGGCCTAAACAAATCACACATCAAATCCCAGACTCATGTGCAGAGAGTGAGAGAGAGTAAGAGAGAGAGAGACTGCTCTCATATTTAGAGAACACTGAAAGTTACATGGTAAAGGATGTAAATGCCAAGAGAGGTGAAGAATGGGGGCCAGTAATACAATCCACCATGATAAGATCCCAGCAGATGTCAAAACAGCAGCATTTAACCCTCCCTAAACATCAAAATAGTTAGCCTTTTGTTCCCAGTGGCCATTTTGTAATGCAAGGTGAGAACAGGAGGAACAGCTGCAAGCAATTTGTAGGATTTCATGGCCAGAGTAACACCTCTCATAGTGACTGACAGAATATTTACAGTAAAGTATGATGTGCCCCGCAGTCTTTTCCACAGTAAAAGCATCACTCAGAAATATCTTGGTTTTCAAGATTGAGTTCTAATTGTTCATGACCATTTTTAGTGAGAAAAATTCGGGTAACATTGGAAAGATAGGATTCCCAGATAGAAAGTCCTATAGCTGGCAAAGGTAGGAGAGATGAGGCTGATCCCAGTTCTGAGTGAGCCCAAATAACAGAAGATGCATTTACCCAACTTTACCAGCCTTGTGTAACTCTTTTTATGAACAATGATGTTACTCTTCATGTATCTGCTCCTTATAACTAGAGATCTGTAATTTATGTTCTTAGGTGGATGTGCCACAAGTAAATATGTTTAAATAATCTACATTATAATGAAAATGAGTGCTGACAAGAAATAAATGATAGGGCTATCCCCGTAGTCCAATGGTTAAGGGAGTTGGAGTTCAAATACTGTACCCAGTGGCTTGAAAAATGTGCGTCTTCCAAAAGGTCTTAATGACCATAAATTAATTTTTTTATCTTACCAATCCTATTTGTTTTTCAGTCATTTTTTACTGAATCAAAAATTGTATTGCACCCTCTTTGAAAATGTTTGTTAATAAGTAAGAATCATCAAAAGAAACATATAAACATTAAGTTCATTGGTTAAATTGCATGATTCTGGGTGGTGTTTGAAAAAAGTGCTCAGACATGACTTTGTGTTTTCAAAACTCACCTGTAAATTTTGCTGCTCATCATGGTTTTATATTATCACTTGCTAGTATTTCAGGAAGTAAAATATACTTAAGGCAAAGTTCACTATAGAAATAGTGGTTACATGAACACATATCAGGACCCAGCAGGTGGAGTAGCAGTTACATCACTGGACTCACACATGGCCAACTGCAGTTCAAGTTCCAGATCTAGTGACTTGAAAATCATACCAGGTGATGCATGTGTGTATATGCCCAAGACCCTGGAAGGAAAATGGAGGAAAAGAGCCATCCTACCTGGGGGTGATTTCTCACTTTCCCTTTCACTGTCTCTGTCTCTCTCTTCCTCTGGTGAGCTAATACGCCCTAAGCAAAAAAACCTCTAAAAGAAAAAAAAAAAAAAAAAGAACACGTATCAAATATCAAATTGTCTTTTTAATCATTTAAATTTTTACTGACTAATTTCTTGGAAGATCAGATTAAATTATATATATATATAAAACTGGGCATATCTTAGTAGTTTTCAACTTTTTAAGCCATGGGTCCATTTTGTGAGTACTAGTCTCGAAATCACAAATATACCTAAAGACAGTGATGTCCTGAAAGGGTAATGCATCCATGAGTGATCCTCTCCTGAACCTCTATACCCTGGCCTACCAAATGTTCTTGTCCTGTGTCACATGCAACCTTCTGGACTACAGACTAAGTTAAAGAGGCAGCATCAGTCTACACATAAATATTTTTGACCCTTAATTTCTTTATCATTTTGTAGAACAACAAATGTAAGTTGAAGTGCAAATATTTTGTCCCTAGAGCCCAGTGCTGTTCCCAGGCCACTGGTGGCCTGTATTAAAGCAGTGGTGGTGGAGCCTGATGGTCTTTGTGTATACTCCCAGGTCTGATAGCATTGGTCCTGGAATTCTGAGGACGTTTCTTTATCTGTCTGGGAACAAGCCTAGATGTCACCAATAGATGACATTAACAGATCTATCACTTTGAATTAACAGATGTATCACTCTGAATTAACAGATGTATCACTCTTAATTTTACTCTTTGAAGGGCTTGTGATTGCTGTATTTGCAACGGCTCAAAGATGGGGCTATGAAAGAAGAAGATAACCTCTAAAAGAGGGCTGCATCTCTGGAATCCCCCCATCACCAGCACAGAGAAAAGTGAGTGCCCCTCCCTCCCACCTCTTCTTTTTTTCACTGCCACACCATGGACAATCCATTTGTGACTCTTACCACTTTTGAAGTTGTCTTGATATAAATTTCACACCTGAATTCTTCTAGATCAATACAATCAATCCAGTATAGAATATCCACCTATATATCTGCTCTCTACCATCTTTGCATCAATGCAGCCTTTATTTTATCAATCTAGCTAGTAGATGAATATCTATCTATCTGTATCTATCCTTAATGTGTATGTGTATGTGTGCACATACTCACATGTCATGATGGTGAGTGGGAGCTACAAAGTGAATTGAAATAAATATTGTAAATCAAAATTGCTAACAAAAAATACTGTTTTAGACTTGGCCATGGTGGCACAGGAAGAAGGGACGCTGCTATGCAATGATGGAAGCCCTATGGGAAGGCTCTGAGTTCATGTCCTGGGTCTACCTGAACATGCCAGGCACAACTGCAGGCACACCTAAGATCCTGGCTGGCTTTAGGAGATGATCAGGGCATAAAGACTCTGTCAAGAAACCAGTAGTTGGTGTAATGGCTATGTCGCTGGACTCCCATGTAGTCAACCGCGGTCCACCCTGATCTGGTGGCTTAAATTCATGCCAGGTGCGTGTGCGTGCAACCCCAAGATCCTGAAAGGAGAATAGAGGAGAAGGGTTTACAATGTGACCATTTCTCCTGGGGCATGATTTCTTGCTTTCTGTCTCTGTGTCTCTCTCTGTCTTTCTGGTGAGCACACGCACCCTATAGCAAAAAGCTCTAAAAAAAAAAGTTGATTGCATGGAAGCAAAGACTCTTGGAATTGCAACACCCAGAAAAGCTGTCTTATCTGTCAGTGCAAGAAAAATTAAGGACAATGCAGCCGATTGGCAAAATTTAATCTTGAAATGGGAAACCCTCAACGATGCAGGTTTCACCATCGCAAACAACATCACCAACCTAAAAATCAAGTTATTGAGTAAAGACGAGGTAGAATTAGAGGTCAGCAGCCCAGCTCCCAGTGAAAATTAAGAAAAGGGATATCCAGGGTATAATAAAGAACTTGAGATGCTGTATGAGGAACTGCAGGCCACCTCGGATGGTTTGATCAAAATACGGGTGAAAATGGAAAAACTGTCTTCAACTACCAAGGGAATTTGTGAACTAGAAAATTACTATTGTGGGAAGGAGAGTAAATGGACCCCTCTGTTTCACACATGGCCCACAGCCCATTTTTGTGAGGTGTCCTACAGGCTTGCAGACATGTATAGGAATGAGCTCCTTCTGAAGCACACGGTGGTTGGAGAGCTCCTGCACACCACCAGTCATGACCTCACCCTAAGCTACTTGGCAATGTGCCTGCAGCAGCCCTGCATGGAGACTGACAGCAGGTTGCTCCTGGAAGGCATGTTGCTTGAAACAGGACACTGAGCCCTGTGACCACCCAAAGCAGTGTCATGTGAAGTCAGTCTCCAGGTTCTGAACCACAGGCTGCTTCTGTCTCCCCAAAAGTGGACAGTCTCATGTGTAGGACTCAAGGCTCCCCTCCAGGACAAGACCCTTCTGTCTACCGTGGCTATCCGTCAGTCTTCGGGGTCCGCGGGCTGGATTATCTCACCAACTCCCTGCAGCTTTGCCTTGCATTAGGCATCTGTCATAAATTGGTGTCGTCGAACTGTGACTGTCACTTATGAGTGGTTCTCTGTGAGATACAGGAGTTCCTGAACGAAGTGTTGATTTTGTCAATTAGGTGTAAAAAATCCCTGGCTGGCTCTGTGGCCAGGTGGTTAAGGGAGCTGAATCCCATATGGTTGACTGTTCAGTTTAAGTACCAGCCCCAGCAGCTTGAAAAGCAAGTTGAGTCCACATGCATGTATGCTCAATATCCCACCAGGATGGAGAAATGGAAGAGAAGGGATTACTGTGTGACCATGGCCTGCTGGAGGAAGCTTCCTCCCTCTCTCTGTCTCTCTGTGATGAGTGCATGCATCCTCTGGCAAAATTTTAAAAAGAAAACTCCCAGGTTAATATTTTTACTTTAAAACTATCTGTAATGCTTAAGTTTTTATGAGGATGTATTAGTTTTTTAATTATTAATGTGTAAAGCGTCATGGAGGAGCTGGATGGTGGTGCAGCAGTAACATAATACTCCTTGAGGCTGACCCACATGAGAAGGTGCCAGAGACCTCCCTGAGTGCACTGGACATGCATGTGCCCATGATATGGGCCTGGCTGAGCTGGGGGTGGATCATGGCATGAAGTCCCTGTTGGGAGTCATTGTCTCTCTCTCTCAGTTTTGGAGAAAGAAATCCCATGGAGTTAACAGTAAAGTTTGACATCACAAAAATGAAAACTACCTAGAAGAATATAGCTGTAGTTCCACCTTCCTTCCATGCAGAGGCCAGATGAAGTCCCTTCATTGTCATTATTCCAGCACTGTCCTATAGCCAGGCAATAATCGCACCATTTCCAAGGTTAATACATCATGTCAGAATAAGGGAGGGCTGACTCTGAGACCTGGTGGTAAAAAGAAGAAAAAGGGAAAAGTAACGGTTTATGACTACAGAGGCTGACTAAATCTGTGCGAAGAAAACACAAGGTACCCAGGAGCCCATCTCAACCTGGCCTTTCCTGTTGGAGCTGCTGGTTGCACTGCATCTGTTTCCCTTTTTAGTGAGTTCTCTGATCCCCAGCTGTACAGTCCATGGGCCTGTGTGTGTGTGTGTGTGTGTGCGTAGTAGTATATTTAATAATGGTTAAAAAAAAAAAAAAGACTCTGTCAAGACTATCTGTCTCTCTTCCACCAAGAAAAATAAACTTTGAAAAAAATGCCTATATAGCATTTGTAATGCAGAATTTGAAAAATATAAACTGATTAAGATTGCCTATCTAGAATTTGCAGTGGGGTAATAAAAAGGAGCAAATGGGCTGTTTTCAAGCTTTCTTGGAAGGAGGAGCAATGCTTCCCTGACCTTGCCCTCCTAATTTCTTAGATACTTGTCATTTGTTGTACCGCATGTTTTAGGGCAGTTGTTCTCAAATGTTAAGTATGTCGAATCGTTAGAGAGTCTGTAAAGACACAAATTGCTTCTCTTCACCTCCAGAGTTTCTGACTCAGCAGGTCTTGGGGGTGACCCAAGACTTTACATTTCTCATAAGTTCCCATTTGATGCCTATGCTGCTCGGTCACTTTGGGAATTACTGCTTGAAAGTAAGAGAAAAGAGGCATACAATTGAGACTCAAGGTTGGAATCCAGAATTTCTGTGAGTTAGTGAAGAAAGGGTCACTTTGATCTTCCTGGTGAGGATTATGCAGGACTGCCTATGTCAAAGATTGCCACCACTGGCACGCTTCTGCCTGCTTCACATGGCTCTGGGAGGAGCATCACAAACTTTCCTTAGAGACATAGACATATCATGACCAAAAATCTTGAGAAATTGTGGAGAGGGTCTCTTCTATTTGCCATCTCTTAGGTGCAGATGACACGGTTTCTACTGAATTGATATATTGTTACTATGTTTTATATATATATGTGTGTGTGTGTGTGTGTATATATATATATATGGGGTTTTTGTGGGTTTTTTTTGCTATAGGGTGTGTGTACTTGCCAGAAAGACAGAGACAGAGAGACAGAAAGCGAGAAATCACCCCCCAGGAGGATGGCCACGCCGCAATCCCTTCTCCTCCAATCTCCTCTCGGGATCTTGGGCACTCACGCACACGTGCCTGGTGTGAGTTTAAGCCACTGGGTCCAGGACACAAACCATGGTCAACTACATGGGAATCCAGTGACATAGCCATTATGCTAACTGCTGGTCCCGTTACTATGTTATATTTTATATTAGTTTAAAAGGCTTGCAGTTGAAGTATTTCATTGGTGTTATAACTAATTTGGTAAAATATAAAAAAGTCCAATAACTTTCACCTCACATTCATGAAAAAATTATTGCCATCTGAGAAGACATAAATATTGCTAGCTAGAGACCAGTCGGTGGCATATTGGTTTAGGAGGCTGGATCCCACATGGCTGATTGCACAGTTCAAGTCCCCAACTAGCAACTTGAAAAGTATGTCAGCACATGTGTGTGCATGCCCCAAATCCCAAGAGACGAATGGAGGAGAAGGGATTGTGGTGTGATCATACCCCTTGGGGGAATGCTTTCTCACTTTCTCTCCCTCTCTTCCTCTTTCTCTCTCTGGCAAGTGCACATGCCCTAACACAAACTAAAAAGAAAAAAAATTTGCCAGTCAAATTTCAACAACATCAAAAAGTATTGACTGAGATCAAAAAGCGAGCATGGAATTTAGTCAAGGCAGCCAATAATGCTTCTTCCGGGAATAAATAACTGCATGAGGACCCTGTTGATGCTTATCCTTCTCTCTCTCGCTCTCTTTCTCTCTTTCTCCCTCTCTCTCTCCTTCTCTCTCTCTCTCTCTCTCTATCTATCTATCTATCTATATATATATACACACACACATATACATATGTATATACACACACATACAAACACACACATATACATACATATATACACATACATATATATTATTTATTCATTCATATGTGTGCATCTTTTATTGATGGATATATATAATCAAAAGTCTATTTCTAGCCTATAGCCTACTTTTCTAATTTATCTGTCAGTTGTCACCTACACCTATATTGAGTCTACAAAAAAAAAAAAAAACTATAATAAACCTAAAAATACAAAATTCTTTCTAGTTCTGTGTCTTCAGGAGGATTTTTAAACTCTCTGTTGGGGAGAAATTTTTCCGAATGAAAAAAAATGAATGTAGTATAAGCATGGCATAAGATGTTATTCAAGTCTACAGGCTGCTTCTAACCACTTGTGTGACAGTGAGCAGATTGCTAAGCTTGCTGGCCCTCACCAATAAGACCTGGAGGAGTTAAGTTTACCTGTCCTGCTTTACTGGCAGAAAAGAGAACAGATCATGACAATCAAAGAAATCATATGAAAACAAAGTATTCATGGATGTTGTTATATAAATATGATTTCTAAGGAATGTCTGCTTTAGACATCTTGGTTTACTTTGAAGTGTCGAGAACTGTAAATTTAATAGAGAAGAAAAATTGCTGTTTGCATTCCAAAAGGTATCACCCCAAAACTGTCTATCTTTTTACCCTGAAATTTTCATAGTATTTAGTACCATTTGACATAGGCTATTTAATTGTGTGTTTATTTATGGTTTGTCTCCACCACCTAGAATATTAGCTCCTTGAGGAGAGGCATTTTGTTAGTTTCACAACTGTGCTCCTGGTGCCAGCAACAATGCCTACTAGTGTGTTCTCAGTGCATGTTGAATCAATCAGTAGAAATTTGAGAAAAGTATGGGTACCATGAAAGAATAGCAATCAAAGATCTACTAACTTTTCCTTGGTTGTTTCTGCAGTTGCATTTGTAGACTCTGAAGTGCAGTGCTGCTGAGGCATGGGATGATTTCTTATTTCCAACTTGATTCCCATTTCAGTTACTTAGAACCTTCTTGATGCCAAGTCCCTAGGCATCCTCTTACTCAGAGCATGACATTCTTACAGAGAATGCAGAGCAGGTGTCTTGGCTTTCCACTAACATTTCTCTACCACGCCTTTATATCTCAAACTCCAGTGGGAGCATTCATCCCTCCTTCAGGCACTCAGAACTCTTGGGAGACCATTTCTCACTCCAGCTTAGTCCCAGTCACCCATCTGGGTGGTCAAAAAACAATACATTTGATCCACAAAAAGCAGTGGATTTGGAACATCTCCCATTACTGGGAGTCAAATGCAAAATCAAATTGACTAAATCCTTCTGGAATTCCACAAGGCGGCAATTTCCCTAACTCCCAGCTTCACTGCATTTGCTATCTTTTATGACTGCAAACCCGTAACACCTTTTCCATGTTATCACTGAATCCTTCAACCCAACTTCAAGGAATGCCAGTTTGAAGAGGGAGAAAAGTGCTACGTGATATTGAAACAAAATTGTAAAACAATTAGTGAAATATTTCGCTTGGGATATAAACTTAAATAACCAATAATGGATGAATACAGCTTTATCATATGTCTTTAAGTTTTATAGTCACTTCAGATTTTGATCATCCCTGTAGGTTTGCCATATCATAGAATTAGGATGCCTTAATTATAATCTAACTGTTCATCAATCTAAGCCAATGGACCCCAATTTAGGAAGCCTCTATAGAATTTAATCTTTTATTTTCCTCCTCCCCTACAGTGTGAAATTAAACCCTCCCTCCAGTCTTATGACAACACATAGCACAGTTTTGGGGGGTTTTGTAGATTTTATTTACTGTAAGTTTCTAACACTCTAAAATAGCAAGTATTACAGCCAAAAGAAGATTCCTTAAAAGGAGAGTACTTTGTCCTGACCGGGGCAGGCAAAGTTATACTAAAATGGTAAATGGCTCTCATAAGAGCTGTGATCTGGGCAAAAAGCCTTTCATTCTGTGCTCCTGACCCACATACCTTGTCTTTGTCCTCATCTCCCTCCTTAGGCAGAGGCTGAGCTTCACTGTCAATAGACAGCCCTGAATGATTCAGATAGGTGACACCATCAGAATTCCAGTGCTCTCCCAACCGGTGGAAAATGCAAGGTCCACAACCATCTGGTTGAATCTCTCTGGTTGAATTGTTTGAATTTAACTCAAGTCTAGGCCTTTAATTGTGCTTAACATATTTTCAAAAGTTGCAATGAGTTATAACTTTAAAATGAAACTTCTTGCACACGCCAAAACCTAGAGGTAGAACTGTGAAACAGACTGATGAAAAAAGTGCAGCAACTATTAGTCACCAGGAACACAAGTGAATTTTTGTCTTTTCTTAGAAAAGCCACAGAGGCAAAAACACAAGACGAAAATTGATGTCGGACTTCATCAAAACTGGACCCTCTTTCTCTCCAAAAGAAGTCACT
>NW_006160076.1:2932107-2934193 GCF_000334495.1 Tupaia belangeri chinensis | reverse complement strand
CACTCTTTCTCTCCAAAAGAAGTCACTAAAAAATAAAAAGGCAAAGCATTTCCACAAAGGAAAAATAAATGTCAAGGAATACATTAAAGTAAGATGCTACCATGAAACACACTCACACACAAAAACACAAATAATATAATTGCATGAATAAACATGTCACCAGCAAGTCTCAATCTTTAAGGTATAGTTTCTCCCTGCTCCCTTGACTCGCTATTAAGTAAATAGTACAGTGGATGATTATTTGATTTTTTAAAAAAATATGGAACAACCCTACCTATAGGGTTTTCAAACCATATTTTTTTCCAAAGGTTCTGAAAGGTCTCACAATAAAGAAACCAGATTAACCTTATTTAATCTATTTAAATTAGTGTACCAATTTTCCTGGCCACAGACTCTCTTTGAATTTAGTGTTCTAAGGAACACTCTTTGAAAAGCCATATCTTTGGTCTATTACAACTGAAGCCACATGACTGAGAAGCTACAAGAAATAAAATGCTGTAGCAACTACCACTTGTCTCTTCTTCTTAGTGATATTTTCTCACTGTTTCTCTGTTAATATTGCATAGGATATCTTTTTTATGGTATTTCTCTCAATGTCATATTAGATATTTCTTTAAAAATGAAAAAATATTAGGACTTCAATTATCTGTTCTTGGTTATTACATAACCTCAGGAAAATCAATGATTACTATTAAATATGGGTCAAAATTTATTAATGAAGCTTACGAAGATCAGTCAACAATTGTTCTTTCATTATGATTAATGTGTTGCCTAATCCATGTGCTTTCCTTTCTTCTTCTTTGCTAACAGAGCCCTGATTCTGCTTTTGAGGCAATTTGCCCAATTGAACACTCATTTACCTCATCTGCTATATAGCCAGGAGTGGTGACCACATGCATAGACCTTAAGAAATTTTAGAGAAATCTCTTACTTTTCTCATTTAAAAAAAAAAATCAATCCCTTCCATTTATACTTATAGTTCAAGTAGCTCAAAAGGTGTGACAAGAAAAATCCATATTAAACACAGATTCCAGTTTAGCTACCCTGTACAATACAACCAGTGCTCAGTGATAAAGAACCATGCATATTTTGTGGACTCTCCGACCCTGGTTTTGCAATATATGCTATAGTCTCATATCTCTCCTGAAATGCAAACTTCTAGTTTTAAATTCTAGTCCATTATTACCTCATTTTGGAGATTATTAAAAAGTCAAGCCTAGGGTCAGCAGCTGTAGTACGGTAGTTAAGTAGTGTGCATTGAGAACCAAATCTCACACAACACACAGTGGTTTGAATCCTGATCCTGGCTGCTTAAAAAATATGCTAGATGTGTGCATATTCAGGCCCCAAATCCTGACAGAATGGAGAAATGGAGGAAACAAGATTGCAGTATGACATCACCCCACTGAGGGTACTTTTCTCTCCCTCTGCCTCTCTTTCTCTCTCAAGCATATGTGCTCTCTGAAAGTTGAAAAAAAATCAAGACTAGAGAAAGATTAAAATTTCATTTAAAAAGGCTATCTATTTCAATTCTTTTCTTTTTCTATTTTTTTTTTTTTGAGAGAGATGTTTTTGCTATAGGACACATGCACTCACCAGGGAGACAGAGACAGAAAGACAGAAAGTGAGGAATCTCGCCCCAGGGGACTATGGCCATACCACAATCCTTTTTCCTCCATCCTCATGGGATTTGGGGCACACATACATACACACATGCCTGGTGCGAGTTTAAGCCCCTGGGTCCAGGATTCAAACCGTGGTTGAGTATGTGGGAGTCCAATGACATAACCATTACGCCATCTACTGGTCCCTGTGCTTTTTTTTTTTTTTTTTTGAGAGGTTTTTCTGTAGGGTGTATGTGCTTGCCAGAAAGTCAGAGAGACAGAGACAGAAAGCAAGAAATCACCCTGGGGGGTGGAGGGCATGGTCACGCCTCAATCCCTTCTCCTCCATTCTCCTCTCGGGACCTTGGGCATGCACGCACACGCGCCCAGCGTGAGTTTTAAGCCACCAGGTCCAGGACTCGAACCGTTGTCGACTACATGGGAGTCCAGCGACATAGCCATTATGCTAACTGCTGGTCCGT
>NW_006160076.1:2926820-2932036 GCF_000334495.1 Tupaia belangeri chinensis | reverse complement strand
GGTGCGCATGCATGTTCGTGCATGTCTTGTGTGTGTGTGTGCGTGTGTATGTGTATATATATATATATATATATATATATATATATATATAATTTAAAAATTAAAATTTGTCTTTGGCTTATAAAATTTCCTCAGTGAATGACACTGAGGAGATCTGGGTCAAATCATCCAGATAGGACACATATGTCTCTCAAACAAATGCACATCAGAATCCAATTCAATATTCTGTTTGATTTCCTCTGAATCCAATTTCTGCCTCACTTTTTGCAATCTCACATTTACTCTGCTCCCCTCAGATTTCTTAGGAATGGAATTGTTTGTATCACAGGGCATCACCTGTTTAAATCACCTGTCATAATCATATTTCTTGAGATTGAAGAACAGGTTTGAAATGGCTAATATTCATGACAACATTCATAGTCCAAGCACTGTTGACCAAAATGTCCTCCTGTGTCTCAGCAGAATCCTCCCTGGGGATCTGAGTAATAGGCAATCAAAGCCTCCCTGGTCAATCAGGAGCAAGGTCACACATCGACAACACTAATTGTATTTGCTTATCCTTCTTTTTTTTTAAGTTTACTTATTGTTTTTCTTCCATGAGTGTGTGTGTGTGTGTGTGTGTGAGAAAGAAAAAGACAGAGAGACAGCACCCCCCACAGTGTATTGATGCCACCATCTATCCCCAGCCTCAGCCAGTCCTGCATGGTGGGCCTGCCATACTCAAGGAGCTCTCTAGCCCTGACCCGGAACCTTCTCATCGGGGTCAGCCTCACAGAACGTCGCCTCTCACTACTGCACCGCCATCCAGCCCTTCATTCTTATTTTGTGCCAATGATCCACAACTCTTTAAATTACCCCCTGGAAGCTTTATATACAATTCTTTCACATTAGTGAGCTTGTACCTGTCTAACAGTGTTGCTTGTACTAGCTTGAAATCAATTTACCCCAATCTCTCCCTAATTAATAGGCCCTTGGACCAAACAGGCTACTCAATTTCAGTTAAACACACACACACACACACACACAGAGCTAACAATCAGAGTCACATGCTACATATACACAAAGAAATAATAGATGTATATAAAAGTTTACTCGGTTTAAGTCCTGTTTTACTTTTATGAGTTAAACCTAAGTTTTCTAGAGTCGCTAGAAGCTCAGACTTCACAATCCTGTCTTTCCTCATTTGTTCCACTTACCAGGCAGACAGCTTATATCACTACTAAAGCAGACTGAGTCTTGCCCCCACGATCTTTTCAATATTTTTGAGATAACTGTTAGGGTTATATAAATTTCATTTTATTTGATTGTATAATGACTTTTCACAGCTGACATTTCTCTACTTTGAGTGAGCATGACAAATCACTTATTATAGAGTATAGAAATGCTAACCTTAATTTATTGAACTTCACATTGCTAACATTGTTGTCTTCAATTTGCTAAGTCAATCGGTTTTGACAAGTTAGTATTAATAATGATCAATTATGCCTCAGATATTTATCCTCTTATTTAAAAATCTTGTTATAATCTGTGAAAAAGAAAACTTGTTTTAGTAACAACCCTGTCATTAACAGAAACTAGACACTCAGAAATGCAAATAAGATTTCACAACAGTTCTTGAAAGCACAGTTAGTATTCGACTTTATTTTAAAGACTTGAATGCACTGAGAATAAGAAGGGGGTTCACTCAGGAAGAATGGATACTGCTCTCGTGACATCCAGAGAGCAACTGGCCCTGAACAACATATGGATTAACCGGTTAAGCTTGCAGTTGCTGCTCTGCCTCGTTCTGTTTTGTTTTGTTTTGTTTAAAACCCAGGAAGTACTGACATCACTGTGGAAGTATAGAATTTAATTTCACCAATAAATCAAATTCAGTTCAAGCTGTTAGTAGCACTGTCACATTTACAGAGTCAGGCAAAGACTAAATGATTCAATGGACTGATAACAAGATATAAAGCTTTTCACCTCCAACCCTCTGTCTTAAACCAGGCCAGGCTCAGCACAGTAGAGAGCGACGCTGCTCATATTGCTGGCCAAGACCCTGTGGGGCCCAATGCCATGGGTTATTCTCAGAACTGGCCTGATAAGAATCCACATGGGCAGAATTATGAAGACAGTAAGGCCAAGTGTTTTCATAAACAAGTAAAAGGCCAAGGAGCTAGATATGGTCAATGGAGATGGTCAAAGAGCCAGGTGATAAAGGTTTTAAAGGAAAAAGAAAGCTTTAAAATGATCCATCTCTGGCATGGCAGAGAGCAGAGCCATCCCCCACCTCCCCTACTGCTGGAAGGCACTACTTTGTTTCTTCTTTGATACCAAGAGCCTGTGAAAAAGGTCTACAGAAAGGTATTGTCGGCTATAATGGTTAATTTTGTGTGTTAACTTGACTAGACCAAAGCACTCAAATATTTGGGCAAACATTATTCTACATGTTTCGGTGAAGATACTTTTAGATGATATTAATATTTAATTATGCAGACTTTAAGCAAAGCAGATTACCCTCCTTAATGTGGGTGGGCATTTAAAATCAGCAGAACCAGAGCCAGCAGATGGTGTGGTGGTTGGGGTTCTGGACTCCCACATGGCCGACAGTAGTTCGAGACCCAGACCTGGAGACTTGGTTTCTCACTTTGCCTGTCTCTCTATATATATAGTCAAATTTAAAATAATAATAATAATAACTAAAATCCAATAAATAATTTTTTAAAATGAGTAGAACTAAGTTAACCAGATTGCACTCCACACTGTGGGTCAGCCTCATCCAGTCAGTTGAAGACCTTAATAAAGAAAGGCCTCACAGAATAGAAGGAATTCTACAGCAACTTGTTAAAATTTTTTTTTTTTTTTTTTGCTCTAGAGTAGTCTCTACTCATCTGGCAGTTTATTTGAATCTAGTCCGTGCTCAACTTTTCTTCATTGTGAAAGAATCCTTACTTCTAATTTGCCTGAATCATAGTTAACTCCATAACTCTATTCTCCTTCCCAACAAGGTTCCACTTCCTAACTTCTTATTCATAATGTACTACTATACTGAAAATCCTCTCAAAAAGTCTGAGGGGACTTTAAAAAGTTCATAGAAAAATTAAAGTACAAACTCATTTCAGTACAAAAATTATTTTGAAGTCCATGCATTGTTTTTTTCCTAGTAGCATTTTCCATGAATTTTGGGACAACCTCTCATCTGATGACAACTACATTTGAACACCTATTATGAACCAGCATCACAGGGCTGATTACTTTGCATAAAATATTTGATTTGTTTTTAATTATATCCTATGAAGCAGATATTGTCATTAACCCAATCACTGTAAAACAAAATTAAGAAAACCGAAGACTTTAAATAATTCCTTCAAGATGGCATAGCCACTGAGTTGTGAATCAAATCTGTCTGCCCTCTTTTCATATCCAGTTCTACTTGGCTCTCACTGGCACTCCTAGCATTCTTTGACTTCAGAGTCTCTACTCTCCTTTTGCAGGCTCCCATTTGCCCATTGGGGGAGCCTGCTGTCTACCTTCTCCCTGTTGGTGGCCCACAGGTGCTGCCCTCAGGGCAAATTCACTAGAAGAGCAACATGGGAAACTGCTTTTCAATTGCCACCCTGGCTGGTGGTGAGACATAGGCATATGGCCACCTCCAAGAAGCATGTTCTGAGGGAAAGAAGCTGTGTGCACCTGCTGTATCCAGCCAGGCTCTGAGCTATGCAATGAGTCCCCAGTGAAAAGTAAGGAAGCAGAGAGGCATATGTGGGTATGCCTCCCACACCCTGCAGGGAATGCAAAGAGAGAAACCAAGACCAAGAAAGAAGAGAAACAAATCCAGAAGAGAAAGGCAACCCCAAATATCATCCTAGAAATTTAGCTTAGCAAGCACGTGAACCTCTGACCGCACTTAGTAGGAAGCTAGCTTGCTCCACCCACCCCCTGAACAGGCCATTGGGTGCTGACAGTAGTTCCAGCACTGAGCGAAGAATGTTTTCTCACACACAGCTGCAGCATACCAAGCTTCCACACTTTCACTCAGGCTATCGTGTGAGATAAGACTAATTATCATAAATGCTCTCAATTCTGAAAAATGCCTGGTTATTCCTCCTGATAACATCCTTACCTTTTAACAGGTGTCTCCAATGCCCAATGCACAAATTACGGTGACATACCCATGTATCTTTACTGACCAGCAGAATATTTTGGGGGGAGGGAGGGCATCAAATTAAGCTGGGTAGACAGTTTTCTTCTTCCTTGAAGATATGGACTGGTTAGGGGTATGACCCAAGTGTTCCTTCTCCACATTGGATCCATCAACTACGAACTTAGGTGCACTGCCTTGACTCTTGGTGCATTCCCAAATTCCTTTTGGTGTCTAAAGTCTAATCTTTCCATGCCCTGGGAAGAGGGAGTGGAGAGGTCAGTCCTCTCCCATGGAAGCTGGTATGTTCTTGATCCGGAGCTTTGCGGCACCCATTTCCCCCACTTATGTAAAGAGGCTGTCAAAAAGCTTCTCTTAGCAAAGCAGTGTTGGGTTACCAACAGCTGGTAGCCGTTCTCTGCAGCCAGGCTCAGAGGCAATTAGGGGTTAAATGTGTGGCATAGCCTATGCATGGCTGTACTATAACCTGGACCTCCTGGAGACACAATGCCTTAACTAGGAGATGGCTCACATGGTGGGAATTACAGAACCTGGCAAGACTGCAGGGAGAGATATTTCAGGGGAGGCAAGCTTTCCAGCACCCAAAATAACAAGCAGTAGGAGGCTGCCTTCGTGGCCCCCACAGAAGGTCAAGCCACCCCTGCCCTGTCAGCACGAGCCCTTTGAATCATCTCAACACTTTCCATTTAGCCAAGCTCTTCTCCTCCCCCACAACCACTGTTCTTCTCAGGCTGGATCTCCAGCCAGCTTTGAAATGGAAAGGCAATTGGTATTCATTTATCTTGTGATTTAGATTCAATAGAGGATGGCAAAGAGGTAAGGGCATAATAAAACTACAGAGCAACTAGTCCCATTCTGTGATTTCCCATTCTCTGATTTCTACTCAGTTCTGGAGTAAGCTTAGAGAGCTCTCTGGAATTCATGTTACCAAAATTGCTCCCACAAATCCAAGTTATCCCAGGAATACATAACCTGTTCCTTGACCCATTGCTCCTTTTCCCTCAAAATGAGAGAGGTAAATATGGCAATCATGCACACACAGGATTCCTCTCCCACCACTCACTTTCCATTC